>NC_053023.1:582860309-583152268 GCF_003073215.2 Triticum urartu | reverse complement strand
TACAAACACAAAGAAATAATGATTTGACGATTTTATGGTGAATCGACGATGGCTAAACAATCGGACAAGGAAAAATACTTTCGAGCATAAGGAACAACTTGTTGGCGAGTGCCCCCAGATAAGCCTCCTGGTCATTTCTCTTACGAGAAATGCCTTCAATCTTCTCGTTCAAAGCAACTTTGTCTTTCTTCAGACGGGTCACTTCTTTGTTGGCTTCGGTGAGGGATGCCTTTAGCTTGGCGTTATCTTCCTCCAGTGCCCCGGCTGAAGGCAACTTCTTGTCGGCAAGTGTTGTCTTCTCCTGAGCCTCCTTCTGCGCAGCTGCAAGGTCAAGATCCTTCTGCACCGGAGCTTGTTTCATTTTTTTTGAAGAATATGCACTCGGGTCAGAGAGAAGAATGAAGAGATAACTTGAGAGATGGTCAAGATAGACAGTTGACAGGTTATTACCTTCCGTACCAGCTACTTCGTCTTTAGCCTTTTTCAAATTCTGATTGGCCAGCTCTGAGTCAAGGTTGAGTTGTCTCTGCTTCTCCTCAAAATCGGCAAACTTGGAGATGAGCTCACAGGATTTCTGCAGTCAGCAAAAAGATACATCAATGGACAGGATCAAAGATTATTCACTTCCGAGTGAAAAGAAATCTAAGACTACTATAGAATCAAACATTCAACAGTAGTCTCGGGGATTACACCCAGTGGGTGCACTTAGCGTGCCCCCACTGGTCCAGATTCCACTCGACATGGTCCGCCCAGACTGAGTGGAAAAGAAGAAAAAAAAAACACACGACGGCCAGCAATAGTCATTCTCAGACCCCAACCGACTGCCCGCAGTCGACCGCGGTCTCGGGGACTACACCCAATGGGTGCACTCTGCGTGCCCCCGCTGGTTCAGGTTCCACTCGACATGGTCCGCCTAGACCGAGTGGAAGAACTGAAGGATAATATCTTTTTATCAAGGCCCCCGTCGAATCACACATTTGACGGCGGCCTCGGGGACTACACCTAGTGGGTGCACTCTGCGTGCCCCCACTAGTTCAAGAACTACAATCGACACAACCTAGTCGACTCAACTGGAAAAATTATTTGACATAAATTAAAACACCCAGTGGGTGTGCAGATACGAAGTGCAGACTAACAGATGGACGCACAAAGAAGAGTTTTTTCGGGTAGCATATCCTAACAGAACAAGCATCAATATAGGAGTTCAGTCGGAAACCAATTGCCTGGACATTGGCTCGGAGGGCTGCACTGGCATCATAAGCATCTTGACTATCCCGTGCACGGTCTTCACCCGCTCCATCATCAGGCCCGCTGGGTGTATAGCTTCTGCAGCGGCGCTTGCCTGGTATTCCGGGACATGATGAGTGGTGAAGAACGGAGTTGGTGGTTCAGTCGTGGCAACCTGTGAATCCGAGGTGTGACGTCAAACAGATTAAGCAGGGACGGGCACAATCGACGATGAAGGACGTTCACTCGACACTGGAACAGCAAAGGTGACAGAAGTCCGGTTTACATCTCCAGGCTGTTGAACCACTGGCTCCGTCACCGGCACCGATTGAGACATTTGGCCAGCGGATGCCTTCTTGCTAGAAGTCTTGCCCCTTTCTCCCATGGTCCTCTACGGCACGTCTTCGTCATCATCCAGAAGTTCAATAACATTGGGCGGAGCTGCAAAGCAGTCGTTTACAGAAGTTCACTCGACCATCAAAAGAGCAGGTTAAGTAATGACAGAGTGGCAAAGAGTTATACCTGCATGAGAGGTGACCGCATATTCCATCTCGTCATCATCGTCGTCTTGGTAAATAGAAGTCCCAGAGGCGGCACTACAAAATTCAAAATTCACTCGGTCAAAACAAGAAAGTCAGTCGACCAAAGTTTGAATCATGCAAAAAACTAGAGAGTTGAGCTCAGTAATTACCCAGAAGCGATGGGGACAGACACTTTAATCTTGGGCAAAGCCTTCCGGGGCTTTGACGTCACGACTTTGGGCTGCTTGGGAGCTTTTTCAGTCGGCACAGGAGAAGACGTCTGAGTACGCTTTAAGGGTTGTCCAGTCGGAGGTGTCATTTTGCCCTGAATGCTTGCTGGATCCTGCCTCTGTTTGGAGCGCCTCTGTGTGCGAGGCGGAGAGTCGACCTCCTCGCCACTGCTCGAGTCCTCGCTCTCCTTGTCTCCTCCTCCATCTGAGTGCCAGTCACCGCTGTCACCCCCGCTCGCCCTTCCCTTCTGCTCCTGCTCTCCGTTGGGCATCGAATACATTTCAGTAAAGATCTGGAAAGGGTAGAGTCGAGTGGATATTAATCAGTTTCAAAAGCTAACACATATCAGAGAAAAATACACTCATAAGGAAAGAATTGAACCTTGTCGGGCTTAGTGGTGTTGTCGAGTGGAGGAACCCTTCTGGACCCCCTGGGGTTGTCCTTATTCCCAATGATGCCATGTAACCACAGCTCCACCGTCTCCTAGCTGACCTCCTCCGGGTGGATCCGAGTGCTGTCCTCAATGCCCGAGTACATCCACATTGGGTGGTCACGAGCTTGGAGCGGCTGAATGCGTCGAATCATAAATGCTTCTAGCAAATCCATACCAGTCACGCCATCACGGACAAGTTGGACCACTCGCTCAACCAGCATAGCAAGCTCCTCTTTCTCCTTTGGAGTCACTCTCAACGAAGAAGGCTTCTCGACTCGCTCGGTGGAAAACGGAGGAAGACCGGTCGACTGACCTGGAGTCGGTTCATCCTTGTAATAGAACCAGGTCGACTGCCACCCCCTGACTAACTCGAGAAGAATCATGGCAGGGAAAGTGCTTTTGCTCCTCATTTGGATCCCTAAAACCCCACACATCTGGATCACGTGTGTCCTCTCATCACTCGGATTGGCCTTTTTAACCGACTAAGAGCGGCAGGTGAAAATGTGTTTAAAGAGCCCCAGTGCGGTTGACAACCCAGAAAGTTCTCGCACATGGACACATAGGTAGCGAGGTATGTGATAGTGTTGGGGGAAAAGTGATGAAGTTGGTGAGGGAGTCCTGTACTAAGGGGTCCTCGGTTGTCCGGCCTATTTATGGGCCTGACTGATGGGCTGTGAAGATATGAAGACCGAAGACGGTGCCTGTGTCCGGATGGTACTCTCCTTGGCGTGGAAGGCAAGCTTGGCGAACAACTATGAAGATTCCATATTATGTAACCGACTCTATGTAACCCTAGATTCCCCCGATGTCTATATAAACCGAAGGACTTAGTTCGGATAGGGGATACTCAATACCGTAGTCATACAGGCTAGACTTCTAGGGTTTAGCCATTACGATCTCGTGGTAGATCAACTCTTGTAATACTCATACCCATCAATATCAATCAAGCAGGACGTAGGGTGTTACCTCCATTGAGAGGGCCCGAACCTGGGTAAAACTTCGTGTCCCCTGTCTCCTGTTACCATCAACCTTAGACGCATAGTTCGGGACCCCCTACCCGAGATTCGCCGGTTTTGACACCGACATTGGTGCTTTCATTGAGAGTTCCTCTGTGCTGTCGCTGAAAGGTTTGATGGCCCCTTCAATCGTTAATAATGGCGCTGTCTATGGAGAAACTTTCCTCCCCGGGCAGATCTTTGTGTTCGGCGGCTTTGCACTGCGGGACAACTCGTTTGGCCATCTGGAGTAGATCGAAAGCTACGCCCCTGGCCATCAGGTCAGATTCGGGAGCTTAAACTACGTCGCAGACATCCATGGAGACTTGATCTTCGCCGGATTCGATACCGCGGTAGCCGCTCCTGATCACCCCTATGATCATGACTTAAATCTGTCATCGGGCCGCATCCAGGAGATTGCTCATATAACTGCTCTGGCCCTAGAGACGGAGCAGGCCGCCCATCCAAAGATGGGAGGATTAACCCCACAACAGAGGCCGCAGATTCCACGGTGTTGGAGCCACACAGGGACCTGGTCTCACTCGATGCCTATGCCACCGGAACATCGGACTCGTCTCCGGCTGTAGGTTCCGAACCACGCGAGCCCGCGGACGCCGAGCTTGATCGTTTACCGATCTTCGAATTCAGCACCACAGATATCTTCCAGCACTCGCCTCTGGGCGATATGCTAAACTCATTAAAAAACATGTCCTTGGCGGAGGACTCCCGGCCGAGCTATATCCAGCTCGAGCTAGGGGCTAACGATGGAGAATTTTGCTTCCCACCCGCCGCCCACTTCATAGCAACAGTCGAGGATTCGACCGAAACACTTGATTACGACTCCAAGAATATTGACGGCATGGACAATGACGCCGAAGACAACGAAGACCCCGTTGATACAATTAATGATGAACAGGACGACGGGCGGGATAGCCCTGGTAAACAGGCCACGCACGAAGATTCGGAGGATGACAATTACCTTTCGCTCTCTGAGGATGAGGTGAGCCTCGGCGCCAAAGATTTCATCGTGCCTGAGGAACCTCGCGAGCAGGAGCGCTTAAAGCGCCAACTAATAGCCACTGCAAGGAGCCTGAAGAAGAAGTAGCAGCAGCTTCAAGCTAACCAAGATCTGCTTAATGATAGATGGACCGAAGTCCTAGCCGCCGAAAAATATGGGCTTGGTAGCCCAGCCAAAGGCTACCCGAAGCATAGATCGCTACCCCAGGGCGACGATAAGGTGTTCGAGCTCGTACGATCATCACACAATGCGGCAGGTCGACCACAACTTGGTCCGGTTAAAGTGGCAACTCAAGCCGAACTACAGACCGCCCCACCTCGCCGTAAAGGCAAGAACAAAACAGCTCAAGGTTGTACATACAACCTTCAACATGGCTGGGGTAGTAAAACAGGATACCCAAGAGCGATCTAAGGATCGCAAGGACATACCTCGACACACGACGACGGCCACCTATTCGGACGTGACAAACCTAGCCACGCCCGGGCTGAAACCCGCAAATGGACTCCGTCAGAGGTACGTCACAGCGTGGCCCAACATAGAGGCGTCGCACACCCTCTCTGCTTCACAAATGAAGTAATGGAGCATGAATTCCCAGATGGGTTCAAACCCATGAATATCGAATCATACGATGGAGCAACAGATCCCGCGGTATGGATTGAAGACTTCCTCCTCCATATCCACATGGCCCATGGAGATGACCTTCACGCCATCAAATACCTACCACTAAAACTCAAAGGACCAGCTCGGTACTGGTTAAACAGTCTGCCGGAAAGTTCTATTGGCAGTTGGGAGGACTTGGAGGACGCCTTTCGCAACAACTTCCAAGGAACATATGTCCGGCCACCGGATGTCGATGACCTAAGTAACATTGTCCAGCAGCCCGGAGAGTCAGCAAGGAAGCTCTGGACCAGGTTCTTAGTTAAAAAGAACCAAATCGTTGACTGTCCGGACGCGGAAGCCCTCGCGGCCTTCAAACACAGTGTCCGGGATGAATGGCTTGCACGCCACCTCGGTCAAGAAGGACCTAGATCCATGACAGCCCTTACCGCTCTAATGACCCGCTTTTGCACGGGAGAAGACAGCTAGCTCGCTCGTAAAAGCAATAGCACCAGCAACTCGGGCACTTCCGAAATCCGAGACGGCAATGGCAAGCCACGACGAAGCAAATACAACAGTCGCAATGATAACGATAGATCACGCGACACAGTGGTTAACGCCGGATTTAGCAATCCCAAGCCCGGTCAACGGAAAAATCCATTCAAGGCGAACAGAGACGGACCATCCAGCCTAGACAGGATACTAGACCGACCCTGCCAGATACACAGCCACCCCAATAAACCAGCCAATCATACCAACAGAAGCTGTTGGGTCCTCAAGCAGGCCGGCAAGCTCAACACCGAGAACAACGGAAGGGGGCGCAAGGCAATACGGACGATGGAACGTTTCAACAGCTAAATGCAGAGAGCCAGAAGGAATCTCCCCCTGAAGATCGACCAAGTCCGGAATAGAAATAGCAGTTCGCCTTCCGCCACCCATCTCATATACATGATGAAGTTGTACCGCGCATACATAACTACTCACTTAAGATACCATGGGCATCGGCGGAAGCACAATACGGATAAGTCTGCAAACATTCCGGTAACATTTTTTATATACTTTCTTTTTTCTTTTCAATACTTCTTAAAAGCAGGCAGCGCAAAGGAGAATCACTTAAGACCGACTCCATCGGAGTTCGGATCCATACACTAACCTACGGGGCTACCTCCTTCAAGGATTCCCCTCGCTGAGGATAGGCGGCGCAGACGTGCGACAGGAGGTCCAAAAATAAACTTTTGTAGACTGCACTCTTTTTTAGAGCCTGTAACATGCCTTTTTCCTCTGCCTTCGACCCAAGACATGTCAAATGACCGAGGTCGTGGCATACATATATATATATTAATCATTGGCATATCGCTCAGGTCCAAGTTCATACTATCTGAATTAATCACCCGCGTCTTTCCACAAATGAATACGCCTCCCATGGTTGTTTCACAAACATACCCCAGCTTAACTTGCCAGGGGCTCGGTACGGGAACAAACGAGTTGCCAACAAAGTCCAAACAGCTTTTACAGCGTACTTCGGCGTCGCGAGTTTGGCCTTATATGCATCAACTCCGAATCATGTCTTGGGTCAATAGTTGGGTTGCCCGGCTCCTGTGTTTGCTATCCTACACTCCGCTCTGTCGGCTAGGGTGGTAAAGGGAGAACTACTGTGATTGTGCTACCGGTTCACCTGGTGACGCACCTCAGTAGAGAAAGCCGAAAACTGACTATCATGATGCGGCGAGAGCTTGTCAACTACTCAATGACTTATCGGAGTCTCTAGCGATTCCTCCGTGTCACACGAAGGACCTCTTTTCCGGTCAATTATGTAAACGCATCGTATGAATAAGCCGCATACATACTAGGGGCTATGTCGTAGACCCACCATAAAACTCCTATGGCTAAGTGAAAGTGTTAACACCCTATAGTCTGGTTGCCTGGTCCGCCACATTAACACCTCCTTTACGGACCAAGACGTTGGGTCAAGAGTGATCATATGCTTTTTCGAACACCCTTGTACTTCCTACAAGGGGGCTGAAGCCGACGACTGGAAATCTTTCAGTTTATATTAAAACGGCCGCATAGGAGGAACACAAGCTTTCAAGCACAATATACAAATAGATTCACCATAAAATTGTCTCGTACAATTCTTATACACCTCACTCAAACATTATGTCTTTCGAGCATTGACCCACTATCAAGCGGGCGGCTACTAGGACGTCTTCAAAATAATGCTCCGGTTCGTGGCGGTCCCTGCCCTTGGGCGGACTCTTCACCGCAACGTCGATGGCCTTCATATTCCCCTAGAATGTCTTGACTCGGGCAAAAGCCATCCGGGCACCCTCGATGCACACCGATCGCTTCACAGCGTCGATACGCGGCACTGTGTCAACAAGCCATTGCACCAAGCCAAAGTAATTATTCAGAAGAGGCTCAGTTGGCCATAACCGGATTATGACGTTCTTCATAGCAGCACCGGATATCCTATGAAGCTCGGCCCACTGGGACATCTGCTCATTCAGCAACAGGGGGTGCTTCGATGCGCCGAATTGTGACTAGAAAAGCTTCTCCGTTGCATACCCCTCTCGCGCCTGATAATACTGCGCCGCATCGGAAAATCTCTTCGGCAAGTCTAGAAACTCGTCCGGAGAACTCCACAATTGGTTCAACTGGGCATAGTTCGGGTCGCCGAACTTAGCCTGTAGTAAAAATGGCTTACCAACTGCAGTCTCCCCAGCTTGCCGGATCTCCTCACGGGCCGCTCTGGATTCAGACCGCGCTTCTCTTGCTTCTCGTAAAGCCTTTTCAATTTCAGCCGTTTTGGCTTCTTTCTCCTTCTCAAGGAGCTCACAGCGGATGGCAGCACTTTTTAGCTCAAGCGCCATCATGGATATCTTCTCCTCGTCTTGACGCCAAGCAGCCCGTTCGGCTTCTAACTCAGCCGATGCCTTCTCGGCAGCCGCATTGCTACATCGGGCCTGCTCTTTGGCCCGGGCAATCTCCGCCCGAAGAATTTCAATGCTGGCAGCACCATCTGCAGCCAGGTACAGTTTTCAGCGTCATGCTTACACAAAAATGTAAGTACATAGACTGCTCCGAATACATACCTTGCGACTCATCAAGACGCATATTGATCAACGTAATGTCATCCCCGGCCACATCAAGCTTCCGTTGCAGTTCGGCAATATCCGCAGTCCGGGAAGTAGCCAGGGGGAAGCAGCCTGTGTTCAAAGTTAATCAGTTTAGTCCTCCAGAATTCCTTCTTGATCCTCCATTCGCCTCCCGGGGGAAGCCAACCAGAGTCTCAGGGGCTACTGTCTATACACAGGTGTATTTTCTGAATAAAACACAATTGCACATATTACATTACAAACCTCGAAGCCTCTTAGCAGGCTCGCAAAGGCCTCATTCAATCCGCTCTTTGCGGATAGGACCTTTTCAACCACCGTACTCATCAAGGTATGATGTTCCTCTGAAACAGACGCCTGCCGCAGCATGTTCGTCAAGATATCCGGTGCCTCTGGGTCTCCGGAGGCAGCCACAGGAGTACGGCAACCCTTTAAAGGGATCCGTTTATTTGTATCCGGCTGCAGTCTGGACTGTTCGGGGTCTTCATTGTTGTTCCCCGGACCCTGGGCCGCCGAAGTATCACCTTCGTATAGCATCTTCGTCATCCCTTGCACCACTTGTTGGTCGGGGGAGACCCTCCGCGACGACACCTCAAGATCGTCTGCCCTATTGGACGAAGAGGCCGGTGGGGGCGTCTCGTTTTCCATCATCTTCGGGAGAAGGTCCCCCGAAGAAGAGGATTGTTGAAGGGGACTGCGTGCTGGGCTGCAAAAATGTATATTTCAGGCATCATATGAAAAGAACAGGATATGTTTAGAACAGCCTTGTTCACTTACGATTGGGCCGGAGGCTCGTCCTCGTCATGAGGCTGTGCTTCGACATCCTCCAGGCCCGGGCCGCCTCCCAGAGGCATCTTGCCTCGCTTGGGAGCCTGCTTCTCACAATCTTCGGAGGCGGCCCTCTTCTTCTTGGGAGGGAAAGAGATAGTGCCCCCCCTTTACTTTTGTCTACGGATGAGGGGATTTTTATTCCTCTGGACACAAAGTCCGAGGTCCCTTGGGAATAGAGGTCGTCCTTGGTCCTCTTGTCCTCCGCCTCGTCCTCCTTCTCCGGCATCTGGTATGGTGCTGAGGCTAGCATCCTTGTTAGGACAGGATTTGCTGGACCCTCGGGCAGAGGGGCCGAACACATAATTAGTTCTGCCTTCTTTATCCAGCCCTGGAAAAGGATAGCCTGCTCAGTATCATATTACTGTATGCATGATCGCAAAACATTTGAGAGCCAAGTGCTTATCGAGGTATCTGGACAATTATAGTTGAGGCCAGCGTCCTCAGAAGTATCCGGCCAATGTTTACGCTTCCCGACAAATAACTTCCACATCCCTTCATGTGTGGCGCCGAAGAAGTGTTGGAGGGTCTGTGGTCCTTCTGGATTGGACTCCCACATGCGGCGAGGCCTGCGTTGGCAGGGAAGGGTTCGGCGGACTAACATCACTTGAATCACACTAACGAGATCGATATCTCTCTTGAGGAGGGTTCGGGTGCGGCTTTGTAAAGTCCGCACTTCATCAACCGATCTCAGTCCAACCCCTTGTTGACCCATGATGCAAGCTGTGACGGTGGGCCAGGACGGGAGGTGGGTGCAGCTACCCACTTAGTACTGCGGGGCTCTGTAATCTAAAACCACTCCTGCTGCCAGCAATTGTAAGTCTCGGTAAAGGAACCTTTTGGCCAGGGAGTGCTGTCGAGTTGGCTGATTGTAGCACCGCCGCACTCCGCCTGTTCCCCGTCGGCTATCTTCGGTTTCACACTAAAGGTCTTGAGCCATAAGCCTAAGTGTGGGGGGATTCGAAGGAAGGCCTCACATGTAATAATAAACGCCAAGACATGGAGAATCGAGTCAGAGGTAAAGTTGTGAAAATCCAGTCCGTAATAAAACATTAGCCCCCGGACGAAAGGGTCAAGTGCAAACCCTAACCCCGGGAGGAAGTGGGGGATGAACACAACCCTCTCGCCGGATCTGGGGGTTGGAATAACTTGTCCTTGAGCAGGAATCCGGTGGTGGATCTCTGCAGTTAGATATCTGGCTACCCGAAGTTTTGCAATATCCTCCTCTGTAACAGAGGAAGCCACCCATCGACCTTGAGAGCTGGATCTGGACATGATGGGAAGGCTGAAAGCAATGGAGTCGAACCTTGGGTGCTGGAACTTGGGGTTGGGAAGGCTGAGGAGAAGTTTGGCGTAAAAATACGGCCCTTAGTTCCTTTATAAAGGCCTTCGGTATTGAACGCCTCCTCCTAAAGCCTAAGAGCCAGCCTATTCCTAAGGAATCTTTCCCGCGGGACGGTTGGGTCACCCATGCCCGTATTGATGAAAATCCCGCAATAAGGGGACACGATCACTGCTTCGACAAGACGTGCCAGTAAGAACCACGCCTCCAAAACGTGGAACGGAGGGACAGGAAACGGTTCGAAATAAAGGCCGGGAGGGCATGACGTCACATTATTAAAGTTGCCAGCAGATCGGATTCATGGAAGTGATGTACCCTCTACAGTTGTGCGTTGTAGATCCGGACACGCTTGTTTCGTCTGAAGACTATTCGGGAGTTCAGAAGGAGGAACCCGCCTTGCAATGCCGAAGACAGCACTACGCGCCGGATACCTTGTCATTGAAGCCAGGTTCAGGGGCTGCTGAGGGAGTCCTGGAGTAAGGGGTCCTTGGGCGTCCGGCCTGTTTATGGGCCGGACTGATGGGCTGTGAAGATATGAAGACCGAAGACGGTGCCCATGTCCGGATGGGACTCTCCTTGGCGTCGAAGGCAAGCTTGGTGAACAACTATGAAGATTCCATATTATGTAACCGACTCTATGTAACCCTAGATTCCCCCGGTGTCTATATAAACCGGAGGACTTAGTCCGGATAGGGGATACTCAATACCGTAGTCATACATGCTAGATTTCTAGGGTTTAGCCATTACGATCTCGTGGTAGATCAACTCTTGTAATACTCATACCCATCAATATCAATCAAGCAGGACGTAGGGTGTTACCTCCATCGAGAGGGCCCAAACCTGGGTAAAACTTTGTATCCCCTGTCTCCTGTTGCCATCAACCTTAGACGCACAGTTCGGGACCCCCCTACCCGAGATCCGCCGGTTTTGACACCGACAGTTGGGCTCCGAAGAAATTCAGAAAACCCCGGAAGAAAGGATGGGGGGAAAAGAAAAACCACGGTCGATGTGCGTCGTAAGAAGGACACACTCACCCTCTTGCGGTTGCGGCTCGGTCTCGTCCCCCGGAAGCCGCCAAGACTCGTGGGCAATCAGCCCTCTGTCAACCAGATCATCCATGTCTTCTTTCACGATGGTCGGCCGGATCCAGTCGCCCTGGATCCAACCGCGTGGTAGAGCGGATCTTGACGACGACCCACCCCGGCTCGTCTTCTTCCCCTTCGCCTTCGCCGTCGCTTTCTTCGCGTGCTCCAGAGCGGCGGTCTTGTCCTTCCCCATTGCGGTGGTACGGGCTCGAGCTGGGTGGCGGCGCCGAGAGCGGAGGCAAAAGCAGCGAGGAGTGGAGGAAGGAGGAGGAGAATGGGGCGCACAGTGCGATGGCATCAGCCTCGACGCCTTATATGGCCCCGTTCCCGAGTGACTGATCGGTGGACCCAGGCGATCCTGTCAAATCCCAAAACAGGCGCGCGCGCATGAAAGGATCGAGAAGAGGTGTCTAGAGAGGGTGATGTCTACTACACAATCTTCTTCTTGTAGACGTTGTTGGGCCTCCAAGTGCAGAGGTTTGTAGGACATTAGCAAATTTCCCTCAAGTGGATGACATAAGGTTTATCAATCCGTAGGAGGCGTAGGATGAAGATGGTCTCTCTGAAGCAACCCTACAACCAAATAACAAAGAGTCTCTTGTGTCCCCAACACACCCAATACAATGGCAAATTGTATAGGTGCATTAGTTCGGCGAAGAGATGGTGATACAAGTGGTATATGGATGGTAGATAAAGGTTTTTGTAATCTGAAAATATAAAAACAGCAAGGTAACTAATGATAAAGGTGAGCATAAACGGTATTGCAATGCGTTGAAACAAGGCCTAGGGTTCATACTTTCACTAGTGCAAGTTCTCTCAACAATAATAACATAATTGGATCACATAACTATCCCTCAACATGCAACAAAGAGTCACTCCAAAGTCACTAATAGCGGAGAACAAACGAAGAGATTATTGTAGGGTACGAAACCACCTCAAAGTTATCCTTTCTGATCGATCTATTCAAGAGTCCGTAGTAAAATAACATGAAGCTATTCTTTCCGTTAAATCTATCATAGAGTTCGTACTAGAATAACACCTTAAGAGCATCTCTAGCAGAGCCCTCAAACCCCCAAACCCTTATAAATAACTGCATTTACAGTTTGCGAGCAAAAAATCACGTAGACTAGAACCCCTTAACCCTCAAACCCTCAAAAAGTTTTACCCTCTCCCAACCCTGAAAAGTAAGGGTTGGGGAGCAAAACCTACCCAACCCTCATTTGGCAGTTATCCTCGCGCGGGAGGGAAAAATCCTCCCAACTCCCACGCCCACGCCCGCGTGTAGTCGCACGGCTGCTATCCGCCGCGCCGCCACTCCGCTCGACGGCCGGCCGCCCGGTCGACCTCGCCGCGCGCCTTTTTGCCGCCCGCCGCCCGGCCGCTGACTTCTCTCCACTCCTCCCGGCCGCGGGGCCTGTGCTACGGGCGTGGCGTGGGAGTGCTCGCGCCCCGAGCCGCCAGGGCCGTCGCATCTGTCCCGTCCGCTCGCCGTCCGCCGCAGCCGCGCCCCGCCGGGCTTCTACTCACCGGCGCGGCCCCGCCGATCTGTCTGCCGGCCCTTCCGAGCCCTAGTCCCGCTCGCGGCCTCCTCTTTGCTTCTCTTCCAAAGCGCTGGGGCTTCCTACTCCTTCCTCCGCGTACCCTAGCCGGCCCTTCGACCTCGGCCGCCGCCACGCGCCCTCGCGGCCTGTGCCCGCTCCCGCGCCTCTGCCCTCCCGCCCCACACCTCCGCCTCTCGCGCCTCCCACCCCCACGGCCACTGCCCTCCGCCCGCGCCCACCCCGCACTCCGCCCCCGCGCCACCCTCCGCCCATCATGCACAAGGTGCTCGACGGTATTCCCGCAACGACAATGTCGTTCATGGGGAATATTCCGTTATAAGGGTTGGGTTTGAGGGTTCTAATCTTTGCCCCTGTTTTTCAACCCGTAAAAGTGCACAAAAAGACCATTTTTGGACCCTTAAAACGCTATTGAGGGTTTGAGGGTTCTACTAGACATGCTCTAAGACACAAATCAACCAAAACCCTAATGTCACCTAGATACTCCAATGTCACCTCAAGTATCCGTGGGTATGATTAGATGATATGCATCACACAATCTCAGATTCATCTATTCAAAACAACACAAAGTACTTCAAAGAGTGCCACAAAGTTTCTACCGGAGAGTCAAGACGAAAACGTGTGCCAACCCCTATGCATAGGTTCATGGGCGGAACCCGCAAGTTGATCACCAACACATACATCAAGTGGATCAATAGAATACCCCATTGTCACCACGGGTATCCCACGCAAGACATACATCAAGTGTTCTCAAATCCTTAAAGACTCAATCCGATGAGATAACTTCAAAGGGAAAAGTCAATCCATTACAAGAGAGTAGAGGGGGAGAAACATCATAAGATCCAACTATAATATCAAAGCTCGCGATACATCAAGATCGTATCACCTCAAGAACACGAGAGAGAGAGAGAGAGAGAGAGAGATCAAACACATATCTACTGGTACATACCCTCAGCCCCGAGGGAGAACTACTCCCTCCTCGTCATGGAGAGCGCCGGGATGATGAAGATGGCCACCAGAGAGGGATTCCCCCCTCCGGCAGGGTGCCGGAACGGGTCTAGATTGGTTTTCGGTGGCTACGGAGGCTTCTGGCAGCGGAACTCCCGATCTATTGTGCTCTTCAAAGTTTTTAGGGTATATGGGTATTATAGGATGAAGAAGTACGGCGGTGGATCTCCGGGCTGTCCACAAGGCAGAGGGGGTGGGCGTGCCCCCCACCCTCGTGGGCAGCCCGGGACTCTCCTGGTCCATCCCCGATACTCCGTGGGCTTCTTCTGGTCCAAAAATAAGTTCCGTGAAGTTTCAGGTCAATTGGACTCCGTTCGATTTTCCTTTTCTGCGATACTCTAAAACAAGGAAAAAACAGAAACTGGCACTGGGCTCTAGGTTAATAGGTTAGTCCAAAAAATCATATAAAATAGCATATAAATGCATATAAAACATCCAAGGTTGATAATATAATAGCATGGAACAATCAAAAATTATAGATACATTGGAGACGTATCAGCATCCCCACGCTTAATTCCTGCTCGTCCTCGAGTAGGTAAATGATAAAAATAGAATTTTTGATTTGGAATGCTACCTAACATATTTATCCATGTAATTCTCTTTATTGTGGCAAGAATATCCAAATCCATACATGGCCAAAGTTTAATATTGACATAAAATAATAATACTTCAAGCATACTAACAAAGTAATCGTGTCTTCTCAAAATAACATGGCCAAAGAAAGTTATCCCTACACTAGTCTGGCTATGCTCCATCTTCACCACACAAAATATTTAAATCATGCACAACCCTGATGACAAGCCAAGCAATTGTTTCATACTTTTGGTGTTCTCAAACTTTTTCAATCTTCACGCAATACATGAGCGTGAGCCATGGACTAGAACTATATGTGGAATAGAAGGGTGGTTGTGGAGAAGACAAAAAGGGAGAAGATAGTCTCACATCAACTAGGCGTATCAACGGGCTATGGAGATGCCCATCAATAGATATCAATGTGAGTGAGTAGGGGTTGCCATGCAACGGATGCACTAGATCTATAAGTGTATGAAAGCTCAACAAAAGAAACTAGTGGGTGTGCATCCAACTTGCTTGCTCACGAAGACCTAGGGCATTTTGAGGAAGCCCGTCATGGAATATACAAGCCAAGTCCTATAATCAAAAATTCCCACTAGTATATGAAAGTGATATCATAGGAGACTCTCTATCATGAAGATCATGGTGCTACTTTGAAGCACAAGTGTGGAAAAAGGATAGTAGCATTGCCCTTTTTTCTTCTTTTTTGGGCCTTCCCTTTTTTGGCCTTTCTCTTTTTTTCTTTTTTTTCTTTTTTTGGACAATGCTCTATTATTTATGATCATCACACTTCTATTTATTTACAACTCAATGATTACAATTCAATACTTAGAACAAAATATGAATCTATGTGAATGCCTCCGGCGGTGTACCGGGATGTGCAATGAATCAAGAGTGACATGTATGGAAGAATTATGAACAGTGGCTTTGCCACAAATACGATGTCAACTACATGATCATGCAAAGCAATATGACAATGATGGAGCGTGTCATAGTAAATGTAACAGTGGAAAGTTGCATGGCAATATATCTCGGAATGACTATGAAAATGCCATGATAGGTAGGTATGGTGGCTGTTTTGAGGAACGTATATGGTGGGTGTATGATACCGGCGAAAGGTGTGCGGTATTAGAGAGGCTAGCAATGGTGGAAGGGTGAGAGTGCGTATAATCCATGGACTCAACATTAGTCATAAAGAACTCACATACTTATTGCAAAAATGTATTAGTTATCGAAACAAAGTACTATGCGCATGCTCCTAGGGGGATAGATTGGTAGGCAAAGACCATCGCTTGTCCCCGATCACCACTCATAAGGAAGACAATCAATAAATAAATCATGCTCCAACTTCGTCACATAACGGTTCACCATACATGCATGTTACTGGAATCACAAACTTCAACACAAGTATTTCTCAAATTCACAACTACTCAACTAGCATGACTCTAATATCACCATCTCCATATCTCAAAACAATTATCAAGTATCAAACTTCTCTTAGTATTCAATGCACTTCATATGAAAGTTTTTATTATATCCCTCTTGGATGCCCATCATATTAGGACTAAATTCATAACCAAAGCAAATTACCATGCTGTTTAGAGACTCTCAAAATGATATAAGTGAAGCATGGGAGTTCATCTATTTCTTCAAAATAAAACCACCACTGAGGGAGTCCTGGATTAGGGGGTGTCCGGATGGCCGGACTATACCTTCAGCCGGACTCCTGGACTATGAAGACACAAGATTGAAGACTTCGTCCCGTGTCCAGAAGGGACTTTCCTTGGCGTGGAAGGCAAGCTTGGCGATACGGATATATAGATCTCCTACCATTGTAACCGACTTTGTGTAACCCTAACCCTCTCCGGTGTCTATATAAACCGGAGGGTTTTAGTCCGTAGGACAACATATAGAACAACAATCATACCATAGGCTAGCTTCTAGGGTTTAGCCTCTCCGATCTCGTGGTAGATCTACTCTTGTACTACCCATATCATCAATATTAATCAAGCAGGACATAGGGTTTTACCTCCATCAAGAGGGCCCGAACCTGGGTAAAACTTCGTGTCCCTTGCCTCCTGTTAGCATCCGGCCTAGACGCATAGTTCGGGACCCCCTACCCGAGATCCGCCGGTTTTGACACCGACATTGGTGCTTTCATTGAGAGTTCCTTTGTGTCGTCGCCGTTAGGCTTGATGGCTCCTACGATCATCAATAGCGATGCAGTCCAGGGTGAGACCTTCCTCCCCGAACAGATCTTCGTCTTCGGCGGCTTCGCACTGCGGGCCAATTCACTTTGCCATCTGGAGCAGATCGAAAGCTATGCCCCTGGCCGTCAGGTCAGATTTGGAAGTTTAAACTACACGGCTGACATCCGCGGGGACTTGATCTTCGATGGATTCGAGCCACTACCGAGCACGCCGCACTGTCACGACGAGCATGATCTAGCTCTACCGCCGAACAGTGCCCTAGAGGCCGCACCCGCATCGGCTCCGACCCCTAATTCGGAGCCAACTGCGCCGATCGAGGATGGGTGGTTGGACGCCGCCTCGGGGCTGCGATCCCAACGGAGATCGAGCCGAACACCAGCCCCACACTCCGCGACACTCGTGACTCCAAGGAGCCGGACTCCTCTCCGGACTCCGAACCCTCCGCGCCCCTGCTGATCGAATCCGATTGGGCGCCGATCATGGAGTTTACTGCCGCGGACATCTTTCAGCACTCGCCTTTCAGCGATATTTTGAAAACACTAAAGTCTCTCTCTTTATTAGGAGAGCCCTGGCCGGACTACGGTCAACAAGGTTGGGATACAGACGATGAAGAAATTCAAAGCCCACCCACCACCCACTTTGTAGCCACTGTCAATGATTTAACCGACATGCTCGACTTCGACTCCGAAGACATCGACGGTATGGATGCCGATGCAGGAGACGATGAAGAACCAGCGCCTATTGGGCCCTGGAAAGCCACCTCGTCATATGACATATACATGGTGGACACCCCAAAAGAAGGAGATGGCGATGGAACAGCGGAGGATGACCCCTCCAAGAAACAGCCTAAGCGCCAGCGTCAGCGGCGCCGCTCAAAATCCCGCCAAAGCAAATACAGTGATTCCAGCACGGGAGATAATAATACTCCGGAGAGTGCCGAAGAAAACCACCTCCAACAAGATTCAGCACAGGAGGATGGAGAAGCCAGCCCTCATGAGAGAGCGGCAGACAGAGAGGTCGAGGACGATAATTATATGCCTCCCTCTGAAGACGAGGCAAGCCTCGACGACGACGAATTCGTCGTGCCAGAGGATCCCGTCGAGCAAGAGCGTTTTCAACGCAGGCTTATGGGCACGGCAAGAAGCCTCAAGAAAAAACAACAACAACTTAGAGCTGATCAAGATTTGCTAGTCGACAGATGGACTAAAGTCCTTGCGGCCGAAGAGCATAAACTAGAACGCCCCTCCAAGAGCTACCCAAAGCGTAGGGTGCTACCCCGATTAGAGGAGGAAGCACTTAAACCTACATCACCAGCACTTGATACGGCCGACCGGCCACCTCGTGGCCGCGACAGAGAGGCCTCTTGGCCCTCCACTCAAGCCGCACCCCGTACCAAGGCACGGGAAAATGCGCCAGACCTGCGAGATATGTTGGAGGACAAGGCAAGGCAAACAAGATCGATCTACGGATCACGTGGGCGCCCCATGACTCGAGACGGTAACTGTCACGCCGGACACAAATCCGGTAGGGCCGAACACAGTAGACAAAGCTCATTGGACTACGTCGGGATATAGCCCAGTACAGAGGCGCCGCACACCCACTATGCTTCACAGACGAAGTAATGGATCATCAAATCCCCGAGGGTTTCAAAC
Source organism: Triticum urartu (assembly GCF_003073215.2). NCBI lineage: Eukaryota > Viridiplantae > Streptophyta > Magnoliopsida > Poales > Poaceae > Triticum > Triticum urartu. The sequence continues at coordinate 583,133,876 of NC_053023.1, read as the reverse complement.
CCGTAAACATCGAATCATATGATGGCACAACAGATCCTGCAGTATGGATCAAGGATTATCTCCTTCATATCCACATGGCCCGCGGCGATGATCTCCATGCCATCAAATACCTCCCACTCAAGCTTAAAGGACCAGCTCGGCATTGGCTTAACAGCTTGCCAGCAGGATCAATCGGTTGTTGGGAGGACCTGGAAGCCGCATTCCTCGACAATTTCCAGGGCACCTATGTGCGATCACCAGACGCCAATGACCTAAGCCACGTAATTCAGTAGCTAGAGGAATCGGCCAGGCAATTCTGGACACGGTTCCTAACAAAGAAAAATCAAATAGTTGACTGTCCGGATGCAGAGGCCCTAGCAGCCTTCAAGCACAATATCCGTGATGATTTGCTTGCCCGGCACCTTGGACAGGAAAAGCCAAAATCTATGGCAGCACTCACGACACTCATGACCCGCTTTTGCGCGGGAGAAGACAGCTGGCTTGCTCGTAGCAACAATATGACCAAGAACCCTGGTAATTCGGATACCAGGGACAGTAGTGGCAGGTCACGTCACAACAAGCAGAAGCACCGCATTAACGGCAATAATGCTGAGGATACGGCAGTTAATGCCGGATTCAGAGGCTATAAATCCGGTCAGCGGAAAAAGCCATTCAAAAGAAATCCTAGGGGCCCGTCCAGTTTGGACCGAATACTCGACCGCTTGTGCCAGATACATGGCACCCCCGAAAAGCCGGCCAATCACACCAACAGGGATTGTTGGGTGTTCAAGCAGGCAGGCAAGTTAAATGCCGAAAATACTGACAAGGGGCTGCATAGAGATGACGACGAAGAGCCCCGGCCGCCGAACAACAGTGGACAGAAGGGTTTTCCCCCAAAAGTGAGGGCAGTGAACATGATATACGCAACCCACATCCCCAAGAGGGAGCGGAAGCGCGCGTTAAGGGACGTATACGCGGTAGAGCCAGTCGCCCCAAAGTTCAACCCATGGTCCTCCTGCCCGATCACCTTTGATCGAAGGGACCATCCCACTAGCACCCGTCATGGCGGATTCGCCGCATTGGTTCTAGACCCAATCATTGACGGATTTCATCTCACTAGAGTCCTTATGGACGGCGGCAGCAGCCTGAACCTGCTTTACCAAGATACAGTGCAGAAAATGGGCATAGATCCCTTGAGGATTAAGCCCACCAAAACGACCTTTAAAGGCGTAATACCAGGTGTAGAGGCCAACTGTATAGGCTCAGTGTCATGGAATTGTCATGGCAGATGTCCTTAGTGTCAGGACTTAGTCGCGAGGCCAACGCATCTATGTGGTAGCTTGAGAGGGGTTGAGCGGGACGAGAGACGCGATGTTTTTACCCAGGTTCGGCCCCTCATGGTGGAGGTAAAAGCCTACATCCTGCTTCATTGATATTGATGATGATGACCACGGTTACAAGATTGCTCTATCTCGCGAGCTATTGTCTAAACCTAACTTGTCCAACTCATGGAAATTGTGAATCTTGTCCCTTTTGGGGAGCCCTGCCCCTCCTTATATATGTTGAAGGGGCGGGTTACATGTGGAGTCCTATTAGGATTAGGACTAGTCTATCTCTAATACAAACCGGATACAAGTCCTGGTCTTAACTCCTTGTAAGGTAAATATTCCTCATGCCTTTCCTCTTAAACCGGCCCACCATAGTATGAACCGGCCTTCTGGGCCATGGGCCTCATCATCCATCTGACCCGTCCGCCGGGTTACTAATGAACCGCCAACACCGGGCGGGTAGCCGGTGAACCGCCAAGCTCCGGGCGGGTTACCAGTGAGTCATCTAGTCCGGCCGGTTTATACTTTCGGCCGGTTTACGCCACGGGGTATATCCCCGACATTAGCCCCTAGTTTAATTTGGATTTATCCATGTTAAACTGATCTGCAACATAAACTCAAGAGCAAATTTGACAGGTTATGCTCCGGGTTAAAAATTCTTGTAAATCGGCACCTGATCATCCTTGTCATTTCCTTCTTCTAGAAAATCCGGTTTAATAAGCCAGCTTCATACTCAATTTGCTTGCAGAAGATATTGAGAATAAAGAATCCATTTGAATCAGCCTTCAATGCTCTTGATTTGACAAAAATATTGGTCTTCAAATATTCAACTAATATCAGCCGGTTTGAAAATATAGAACTTGCCGGTTTATCATTGCCAAAATTGCCGGGTTATAAGAACTGATGATCCCGGGTCATGACCGTTTATAGACACCGGGTTATGATTGTTACCAACGCCGGGTCACACAATTGATCTTCCTGATTTGCTCAAAATTGAAAATTTTGAAGATGTTCCTCCTTTACATGCATAATACCTGTAGCCCCCAAGTCTTAAGAAGAGAATATAGTGATAACTTAAGACTTGCTCCAATAAGTGTTGCAACCTTGAAGAAATCCGGTTTGTTCATCTCCAAACTGAATACTCCATATATGTAGCCCCCAAGTGTCGGGTTGTCATGCTTGCAGCAACCTGGGACTTGTAATTGCTTATAAAAACTTCAATCAGTGTAACCCCCAAGGACCGGGTCATTATGCAATAATGAGCAAGAACTTTGTAAATATAATAATGTAGATTTTAGCAGTGATGTGTAGCCCCCAAGGGCCGGCTTAGTAAGATAGTACTGAACCGGGACTTGATATATACTTCAATGAAAATAACATCTTATAATGTAGCTTCCATCGTAGGGCTTGAACCCACGTCCACAAGGTTAAGAGCTTTGTGCTTTACCAACTGAGCAATGGATCCTTCAGCATTATAGATGAAAAACTTGTGTACCTTGAATTGTTGACAGGAGCAATTGGTAGCCCCCAATGGCTGGCTCATTATAATATGATGAGTCGGGTCTTCAATAAGACTAGTAAAAATGACTTTGCATTAGCCCCCAAGTGTCATGATGCATGCTTGCAGCGACATGAGACTTGCATGTAATCTCAATTTGAATAATGTAGCCCCCAAGGGCCGGGTTGTAAGCTTGCAGCGACTCGGGACTATTCCTTCCATTGTAGAATAAATCATATGTATTGATAATATGATAGCCATTGCGCTAAAGTGACTTTGAAAACCTCAATAATTCCGGTTATTAATAACCATAAAAATCCATCCATGTTGGCTATTCAAGATAACATAATCCGGTGAAAACCTTATTCATTCAATATCATAATGAAAATTCAGCCAAACTTGGCTATTTGAATAATATAACCCAATGATTTATAAGCGCATGATTCCAATGGCGCAATCCAAATATATATATACTGGCGACTTATAGTCCAAAGCCAGGCCGGTTTAACAAACATGTTTCTGCATACAACAAGTTTAAAGTGTCCTGGCGGTTTACCGCCGGACGGGTCATAATGCCCAACATATAACCCAGGTTTATAACCAAGGCTGCACTTAAGAATAATCAAATATGAAATATATCATACCTGTGACATTGAATCACATTGTTGGTTTTACCAACTTTTTGTAGTAAGGGTGATAACCCAAATCTTGAGTACTGATAACTCCTTCCATATTGTGCCGGTTTATGATAAAACCGTGCCGGGTTGTGATAAACACCGGTTTACTCCATAATAGGATGGTAACAGAAAATCAAACCGGGCAGATAGTCTCCGGATTAAGATTTGACCGTGTTCCGCCAATTTGTAACTTGACAGTCGAACCGGGTTAAGAATTGTCGGTTTAAAACGCAACAAAAGAAATATTTATCAAAACAAAATTCAAGCAAAGGCAATGATAAAACCATTTGCAAAAAGAGGCTATTGAGCCGATCAAGAGGTATTACCATGGTCGGACACGACCAAGCCCCCAAAAAGGTGTAGCTATGGTTCGAGTCAGCCAGGTCCCCAAATGATGCTTTGGCATTACGCCGATCAAGAGGTGTAGCTATGGTTCGGGTTCGACCAAGCCCCCAAGTGATGCTGTGGCACTAGGCCGATCAAGAGGCGTGACTATGGTTCAGACATGACCACAAGTCCCCAAGTGATGCTTTGGCATTGAGCCGATCAAGAGGCATAGTGATGGTTCGGGTTCGACCAAAGCCCCCAAGTGATTCTGTGGCCTTAGGCCGATCAAGAGGCGTGACTGGTTCAGACGTGACCAAGTCCCCAAGTGATCTGGCGGCTTTCGCCTATCAAAAGGTGTTGCATTGGTTCGGGCACGACCAAGCCCCCAAGTGATGTTTATAAAATTTTCAAGGGGTAAACCAGAGGCCGCTTTAAGATAGAACAACTCCGTGTAACCACGCATGATGTGAAAAGAAAAGAGACCCCACTTTATGAAGCAGAAGCCCCCATGTGATCAATAATATGTCAGGCCAATAAGGCGGGATACCCATGTTTGAACCGCGCATCATGGCAGCAGGTCCTCTTCGGTAATTTTTAAATTTTTGCAAGAGATAAATTCTTCTTGAACCGAGATCTTGAACTGGATATTGAGAGCTTCAAAACCTTGTGGGAGACAGCTTTCCCTTGAACCGGATTTTAAACCGGAATCTTCATTTTTAGCCGGAAATTTTCTAACGGCCTTTAAACTCGAACTTGCAAGAAGTTAATTCCTTTTTGAACCGGAAATTGTTAAACCGGATTTGAGCGCTTCAGAGCTTTGTGGGAGAGAAGATTTCCCTTGAACCGGACTGTAAATCGGATATTTGAGAGCTTCAGTCAGACTGACTTCCCTTGAGCCGGATTTTAAACCGGAATCCTTTCTGATGACCCGGATCTTCTTCATTGAGCCGGGATTTTGTAACTGTCATATACTTTCTAAACCGGAAATTTTCTGACGGCCTTTAAATTTTCATCAATATAACAGTAGCCTCCAGGACTGGGCTATCTTTCCCTCCATCGTCCTGGGGTTCTTAAACCGGCTAAAACTGGCAAGATTTGCTGAGTCATGTCATCGTAGCCCCCGAGTCTCAAAGGTGACTCGAGGAGTTGGCTTGACACTCTCCATATTTGACCGTGATATAAACCGGCATAACTTGTATATCATTGGCGCTAACAGCACGGTGTGAATCCACAGAAGGTTGAGGTGACTGTGACGGGTTATAAACGATCACGTATGAGCCGTGTCAGCAACTCGGCCAATGGTTCCTTCCAACTGGCGATTTCAAGTTAACCAAACTGTAGTGGCGGCGACTTGTGCGCCTACCCATTGAACCATCCAGTGCAGACAGCGGCTGATAATATATGATAATTTACCTCCAATTTGTTGGAAGAAAACCGGGCTTCCCAAGTAGTGACTTGCTCATAGTCATAAACAGTTCATCCAGACAAGTGCGGCCCGGTATGTTGATGTAGACCAGGCCGCGAGAGACGGACGACAAAGACGACCGCAACATCATAGGCGGCTCAGACAGATAAGTCGGCCGCGGCATTGTACGCCGGTGCGGACGGGAGAATCGGCCGCAGCGTTGTAAATCGGTGCGCACGCGTAGACCGGGCTGTACGGGCGGCAGCTTGTACGCATCCATTCACCGTGTAATGTGGCACGGACGACCACCGGGCAGGACGTTGCCAGCGCGTACTCCGTACCCATGGTATAAACCATGTTTTATAATGAACAATTGTCCTGCATATCATAATATCCGGTCCAAAGTAATTGTTCCCTTGATAAAAACAATATATAGCAAGAAACTAGATTTAGATGGATATCACCTGGTGTTTTTTGTTCGGACAACGGATGATCTGTTCGTCACGACAGAGGTGGTTTAGGCTGGTCGGCGACTCAATATGGTCCCGGCAGTTCAAGCAGAAACCCTCCGGGTTATTCTCCAGGTCTTTAAACGCCCGGCACGGGCGGTGCAGATGTATATGTTGCCTCTGACGCCGGTGCTCGAGGACCGGATCATACCTTGGCCATGAGTCCGTTGACCTGTGTATAGCATAACCTACCGTGCAAAAAGCTTTGGATGATACTTAATTATACCAGTAAAAGTTTAGAAAAATAGCACCTGATTTGTTCGTATGGCAGATGATCCATATATAAATTTGGGAGTGAAGCGCGGCAGAAGAGGCAGGCAAGCTGGCAGGCGTAGCGGTGAAACGCCGTGGTGAGGTCAGCGGAAACGCGGCCAGCCCGTGACTTCGGCGACTTGGAGCAGAGGACGGCTTCAGGTCGTAGCTACTCCTCCCTTCTTTTTTTATCTCGGGGTGTAGCAGAACTAGCGCGGGCGGGTCACGGCAGACTACGTGTAGCTTGGCGTGTCGATACGGAGCCGGTCCGGGGTGGCGCAGGAGGCCAGGCGCTGCGCAAGCAGCGATAGCAGAGTCCAAGTCGTGGTGGATTTGACTGATCCACATCGGGTCGCTGCTGTTTCCTTCCCCCTTTTTTTCTGACGATGATCTGGCAGCAGCACTTGATCTCTTCCGACTCGGATGGATGTAGTAGCCAAGGGAAAAAGGACATCTAATCTAGTAGTCTTCGGATCTTCGGATAATTTCCGAAGCGAGGAGTTAATCTTCGACATAGTCCCATTCTGCAGTGGCTATCACGCACTGCTCGGGCGAACCGCATTCGCCAAGTTCAATGCGGTACCGCACTACGCATACCTTAAGCTCAAGATGCCAGGCCCTCGAGGAGTAATTACGATCAATGGAAACACCAAACGCTCTCTCCGAACGGAGGAGCACACGGCGGCCCTTGCAGGGGAAGTACAAAGCAGCCTCTCCAGACAGTTCTCCAGTCCGGCCATTAAACGTCTGGACACCGTCAAGCGCACCCGGAGTAACCTACAACAAGACCGCCTGGCACGTTCCGAGCGGGCGTAGCAATGCGGCCCCAACCCCAGCCCTCGCAAAAATGCGATGCCAGTGCTTCACGTACATAACTACGCTCTAGAAATACCATGGGTACAGGGGGAGGGGCACCATCATGGCACGCCCGAAACACGGCTTAAACCGCACCAGGGACTGCCGATTTTTTAATTTTCTCTTACTTTCAGGACTCCATTCTTCGGAAGGCCTGTTCGGTAGTTCAATTTCCGCACAAACGATGCAAGAACCAGGGAAGCAGACAAGCCATGCCGCATTACGGAACTCCCAGGTGGTCTCTATCACGAGCAGTATACCTGTTTCGCATACCATTCCGCAGCCTGCCCCTGGAACGGACATGTTAAATAGTCCAACCTTTTGCTTATCGCATTATTTTGTATCGTTCTGCTTTGATCGCAGCCCTTTTTAATAAACAATGCATAGCTTTTGTCTATTTTTGCATTACTCTTTTTTTTACAAATATATGTTCCTTAACGACATGCTGCACCCGTACACTTTGGTACAGCCAAAATGCGCCAGGGGCTTTAGTACCCCTCAATATGGTGTGAGAAGTCCGAACACTTTAACAAGTGCGGCACCCCGAACTTATAGCATTATATGCATCGGCTCCGAATCATGTCTTGGGTCAATAGTTGGGTTTGCCCGGCTCCTATGTTCTGGTGCCTTACGTTCCGCTATATCGGCTAAGGTAGCACTAGGAGAACTACTGCGATTGTGCCCCAGTTGAGCTGGGTCGAGCACCTTAGTAGAGAAAGCTAAAACTTACTGTCATGATGAAGCGAGAGCCGGTCTCTGTTCGAGAGGTTTTTCGAGTCCCTAAAGACTTATGCCGCTTAGAGCGAGGAGTCGGCTCTGTCCGGCCAAGGCGTGGATAGCGCCCCGAACTCGGTCTTCCGAATACCAGGGGCTTCGCTGAAATTTAAAATTATAGAATTCTATGGCTAAGTGAGAGTGTTCACGCATTATAGTCCGATTGCCTTGTTCGTTGTGCTGAGCGCCTCCCTCGAAGGACCCAAACATGGGGAAAAGAGCGCTCAGGTTTATCCCCGAACACCCCAGCACTAGCGGCACGGGGGCAGAAGCCGACGACTCGCCATCTCTCAGAATTGATAAACAGCCGCACAGAAGGTAATATTTTAAATTCCAACATCATTTCTTAGCGCATATGAACAAGTTTTCAGCGCATAGGACAAAACGAGCGAGTTTTACTCAAAAATTACATCCCTGGAACATTCATCCACCACAAGGCGGGCACCCTTCAGAACATCCGTATAATAATTCTCAGGCTTGCGATGCTCTTTCCCCGGGGGTGGCCCGTCCCTCACAAGCTTCTCAGCATCCAGCTTGCCCCAGTGCACCTTAGCACAGGCAAGGGCCCTACGGGCACGTTCAATGCAGACGGAGCGCTTGATGACTTCGAGCCTTGGACAGGCCCCCACCAGCCGCCGCACCAACCCGAAATAGCTCCCAGGCAGAGCCTCTCCAGGCCACAACCGAACTATGAGGCGCTTCATGGCCTGTTCGGCCGCCTTGTGGAGCTCGACCAGTTGCTTCAGCTGGTCGCTCAGGGGCACGGGGTGTCCGGCCTCAGCATACTGAGACCAGAACACCTTCTCTGTCGAGCTGCCCTCCTCGGGTTGATAGAATGCGGCGGCATCGGACACGCTACGGGGAAGATCTGCGAATGCTCCTGGAGAGCTCCGGATTCGGGTAAGTAACAAGTAACTCACGTTTATGTGTTTGCTTTGCATAAAGAATGCCTTACCCGCCGCTATCTTTTTCACCGCATCCAACTCCTGGAGGGTCTTCTTGGATTCGGCCTTGGCAGACTTGGCATTTTCAATAGCCGCCGCGAGCTCGGACGCTCGCGTCTTTGAGTCAAGCTCCAAACTCTCATGTTTTTTCATGAGAACCTGGAGCTCTTGCTGCACCTTGCCAACCTGGGCCTCATACTTCTCCCGCTCGATGCGCTCCGTGGCCGCCCTCTTCTCGGCCTCGACCAGCACTTGCTTAAGGGTCGCCACCTCAGACGTGGCCCCTACAATAGCCATGATAATCCTGTCATTTTTTGCAATTGCACCTTTTTTATTATATATATTTAAAAAAGGTATTTCTTACCTTCCTTGTCCTCGAGCTGCTTCTTGGTACGCCCGAGCTCTTGCTCGGACTGCTCAAGGTCCTGCTTTAGCGTGTCCACTTCTGCAGTCAGTATGGCGGACGCCAGCAGAGAAGCCTGCATACGCATATTGACTCTTTTTTGTTAGACTCCTGCGAATTTAATTTGATCCTCTATTCGGCTTTTCTTCCCGAACGCCAAACAGAGCATCAGGGGCTACTGTCTATGCGGTAATATTATTTACACATTCTTTACTTACCTCAAAGCCTGTTAAAAGGCTAGCACAAGCTTCAGTCAGTCCGCTCTTGGCGGACTGAACCTTCTGGACCACCGCACTCATAATAGTGCGGTGCTCCTCGTCGATGGAGGCGCCTTTGAGCACCTCCAACAGATTGTCCAGCGCCTCCGGTTGGACGGGGGTCACCGGCACGGTGGGCTTGCTCCTCTTGGAAGGAGGTTGCCCGCCAGACTCTGGAACCTTTGAAGGTTCCGGAGCGGTGTCCGGCCTAGAGCCGGACTTGGAGCCCTGGGGGGTTTTATCCCCTTTACTCCTGGAGTCTGGGAGGTCGCCTTGCGGCGCCTCCAGGACCACCTCCTCCTGGCTTGGAACCTGTTGGGACAACACTTCGGCGTCATCTGTAGGGCGGGGGGAGGAAGCCGTCGGAAGCGAATTCACATTCGACGAGTCCAGTGAACCGCTCGACGACGTGTCGAGCCGGTCTTTGGGTAGGTTGCATAAACATATTCGACATAGGGGAAATCTGTGCAATAAAGGAATGCTATGAATTACTCTGGTATCCAGATACTTACGATTTCGCCAGGGGCTTGGCCCTGAGCGGCCACTCCTCTCCGCCGTCGTCGGTGTCGGTGGAGTAGTCCGGAGGAAGGGTTTTCCCCTTCTTGGACCCTTCGGCCTCCTCAGTAAGGGCGTCCTTCCTTTTCTTCTCTCCCCCCGCTGGAGGGGGAGAGGTCTCTTCTTCCTCCTTCTTGTCTTCACGGGAGGACTGCGCCTTGGAGCCGTCGGATGATGAACCCGACACCTCCTGGCGCCGGGCACTTTTTCGAGTCCCCATGGCCCTCTTCGTGGCCTTCTTCTCCGGCACCACATAGAGTGCCGGAACCAGCAACTTCGCCAAGCGGGCATCGGTTGGGTCTTCGGGCAAAGGAGCCGGACAGTCGATCTGTGCGGACTTCACCTGCCAAACCTGTCAGAGGTAAGGGAGCTTAGATCCTGCATAGATTTAAACTATGAAAAACTATTACCCTGTAAAAGGCACAAACAACTTACCGCGCTGGCGTGACGCTGCGCGCTGAATCCGCGATCCTCGGTAGCAGATGTGGGAGCCTCGGTGCCCTTGAAAAGCACCTTCCAGACATCTTCGTACGTCGTGTCGAAGAGCCTGCTCAGAGTTTGGTGCTGCGCCGGGTTGAACTCCCACAAATTGAAGGCCCGTTGTTGACACGGGAGGATCCGGCGGATGAGCATGACCTGCACTACGTTGACAAGCTTGAGATGCTTGTCCACCAGGGTTTGGATGCATGTTTGCAGTCTAGTCACCTCTCCTTTGCTGCCCCACGACAGGCCCGTATCTTTCCAGGACGTGAGCCGCGTTGGGGGTCCGGACCGGAACTCGGGGGTTGCGACCCACTCAGGGTCGCGCGGCTCGGTGATGTAAAACCACCCCGATTGCCACCCCTTCAGGGTCTCCACAAAGGAGCCCTCGAGCCATAAGACGTTGGGCATCTTGCCCACCATGGCGCCTCCGCACTCTGCCTGGTTGCTGCGCACCACCTTCGGCTTGGCATTAAAAGTCTTGAGCCATCGGCCGAAATGGGGGCGGATGCAGAGGAAAGCCTCGCACACGACGATAAACGCCGAGATGTTGAGGATAAAGTTCGGGGCCAGATCATGGAAATCCAGGCCGCAGTAGAACATGAGTCCCCGGACGAATGGGTGGATAGGAAAGCCCAGTCCGCGGAGGAAGTGGGGAAGGAACACTACCCTCTCATGGGGCCTTGGGGTGGGGAGGAGCTGCCCCTCTTCGGGAAGCCGGTGCGTGATGTCGTTAGACAAGTATCCGGCCTTCCTCAGTTTTTTGATGTGTCCCTCCATGACGGAGGAGACCATCCACTTGCCTCCCGCTCCGGACATGGCTGGAGAAGGTTGAGGTGGGGAGTGCGGATTTGGGCGCTGGAGCTCGAGTGCACGAAAATGGATAGGCAAAGGAGGAAGAAGGCGTAGGTGAAAAGGTGGATCCTTATCCCCTTATATGGGTGGACGCAACTACGTGTCCCCACCAGCCTGGTAAACTCGCTTATCTCCAAGCGCCGTAATCAATGGCGCGGTTGGGTTACCCACGCCCGTATTGATGAGAATCCCGGAATAAGGGGACACGATCTCTGCTTTAACAAGACGTGCCAAGGAGACCGCCTCGCGTGACACGCTGAGGTGGGATAATAAAACGATTCGAATAAAGGCTTGGCCGTGGTGCGTCGCACTACGGAATACGTCAGCAGATTAGATTTGTGTAAATATTATTCTCTCTATGGCAATATGTGGAAACTTATTTTGCAGAGCCGGACACTATCTTTGTGTTCAAAATCTTCTATGAAGTACTTGGAGGAGGAACCCGCCTTGCAATGCCGAAGACAATCTGCACGCCGGACTCATCGTCATTGAAGCCTGGTTCAGGGGCTACTGAGGGAGTCCTGGATTAGGGGGGTGTCCGGATGGCCGGACTATACCTTCAGCCGGACTCCTGGAATATGAAGATACAAGATTGAAGACTTCGTCTCGTGTCCGGAAGGGACTTTCCTTGGCGTGGAAGGCAAGCTTGGCGATACGGATATATAGATCTCCTACCATTGTAACCGACTTTGTGTAACCCTAACCCTCTCCGGTGTCTATATAAACCGGAGGGTTTTAGTCCGTAGGACAACATACAGAACAACAATCATACCATAGGCTAGCTTCTAGGGTTTAGCCTCTCCGATCTCGTGGTAGATCTACTCTTGTACTACCCATATCATCAATATTAATCAAGCAGGACGTAGGGTTTTACCTCCATCAAGAGGGCCCGAACCTGGGTAAAACTTCGTGTCCCTTGCCTCCTGTTACCATCCGGCCTAGACGCATAGTTCGGGACCCCCTACCCGAGATCCGCCGGTTTTGACACCGACAACCACCGTGTTCTAAAAGGATATAAGTGAAGCACTAGAGCAAATGACAAACTACTCCAAAAGATATAAGTGAAGCTCCATGAGTAGTCGAATAATTATGCAACTATGTGAAGACTCTCTAACATTTAAGAATTTAAGATCTTGGTATTTTATTCAAACAGCAAACAAAATAAAATAAAATAAAAGGACGCTCCAAGCAAAACACATATCATCTGGTGAATAAAAATATAGCTCCAAGTAAAGTTATCGATGGATGAGGACGAAAGAGGGGATGCCTTCCGGGGCATCCCCAAGCTTTGGCTTTTTGGTGTCCTTAGATTATCTTGGGGTGCCATGGGCATCCCCATGCTTAGGCTCTTGCCACTCCTTGTTCCATACTCCATCAAATATTTACCCAAAACTTGAAAACTTCACAACACAAAACTTAAACAGAAAATCTCATGAGCTCCGTTAGCGAAAGAAAACAAAACACCACTTCAAGATACTGTAATGAACTAATTATTTATTTATATTGGTCTTAAACCTAATGTATTCCGACTTCTCTATGGTTTATAAACTCTTTTACTAGCCATAGATTCATCAAAATAAGCAAACAACACATGAAAAACAGAATCTGTCAAAAACAGAACAGTCTGTAGTAATCTATAACTAACGCAAACTTCTGGAACCCCAAAAATTATAAAATAAATTGCTGGACGTGAGTAATTTATCTATTAATCATATTAAAAAATAATTAACTAAATACCACTCTTCAATAAAAATGGCAGTAATTCTCGTGAGCGCTAAAGTTTCTGTTTTTTACAGCAAGATCAACAAGACTTTCCCCAAGTCTTCCCAGTGGTTCTACTTGGCACAAACACTAATTAAAACATAAAAACTCAATCATAAAAGAGGCTAGATAAATTATTTATTGATAAACAGGAGCAAATAGCAAGGAACATAAATAAAATTCGGTTGCCTCCCAACAAGCGCTATCGTTTAACGCCCCTAGCTAGACATGATGATTTCAACGATGCTCACATAAAAGATAAGAATTGTAACATAAAGAGAGCATCATGAAGAATATGACTAGCACATTTAAGTCTAACCCACTTACTATGCATAGGGATTTTGTGAGCAAACAACTTGTGGGAACAATAATCAATACTAGTTGGAGTTCTGTCCGAATGGGCTCCCGGAAAAGAAGGAATTCCTTATTGATATCATCCCTAATAAGCCAGGCTTTCACATACACCCCCACTCAGAGGAACCGACGTCCTCGTCGGGCCACAGGAACGTTCCCTCTTGGCACATACGTCTGTGCATCCAATCCGGTACATGTACCATGTCGTGTGCCACGACGGGTCACAAACGTTATGAACAACATGACCGCGCACCTGTCCGCAAACATCCGTGTAACCACGAGGGTCGGCTCTGATACCAACTTATAACACCCCGGACACACCCGCCGGTGGTCGTTACTCCTGGTGGGATCTAGACTAGCCCCATAGATCAATACTAGTCTTTTCTGCGCACTTTGTCCTCACTCGTGCGCACCCTGGAGCAACTTCCCGGTCGGTCACCCATCCTGACACTACTCCAAGCTGAGCACGCTTAACTTTGGAGTTCTGTCCGAATGGGCTCCCGGAAAAGAAGGAATTCCTTATTGATATGAGTAGTCTATCATCCCTAATAAGCCAGGCTTTCACATACACCCCCACTCAGAGGAACCGACGTCCTCGTCGGGCCACAGGAACGTTCCCTCTTGGCACATACGTCTGTGCATCCAGTCCGGTACATGTACCATGCCGTGTGCCATGACGGGTCACAAACGTTATGAACAACATGACCGCGCAGCTGTCCACAAACATCCAAACCTGGCTCTGATACCAACTTATAACGCTCCGGACACACCCGCCGGTGGTCGTTACTCCTGGCGGGATCTAGACTAGCCCCACAGATCAATACTAGTCTTTTCTGCGCACTTTGTCCTCACTCATGCGCACCCGGGAGCAACTTCCCGGTCGGTCACCCATCCTGACACTACTCCAAGCTGAGCATGCTTAACTTTGGAGTTCTGTCCGAATGGGCTCCCAGAAAAGAAGGAATTCCTTATTGATATGAGTAGTCTATCATCCCTAATAAGCCAGGCTTTCACATCTCCACATAAGCAAAATTCTTCTGAATCGGAATAGTGGGAGTATCATAAGAGACTCGAATGCTATAAATTGTTTCCACATTAAAAGAGTAATGTTCAGAAAAAGGGTAATCATAATCATGACAAGTTTTACAAATATAATCATCACTAACTTTTATAGCATATGTGTCATCACAATAATTATCATAAGTAGCAACTTTGTTCTCATCATAATCAATTGAAACCTCTTCCAAGATAGTGGAATCATCACTAAATAAAGTCATGACCTCTCCAAATCCACTTTCATAATTATCAAAATAAGATTCAACATCCTCCAAAATAGTGGGATTACTACTTCCTAAAGTTGACACTCTTCCAAACCCACTTTCATCAATATAATCATCATAAGTAGGAGGCATGCTATCATCATTATAAAGTTGCATATCAAAACTTGGGAGACTAAAAATATCATCTTCATTAAATGTAGCATCCCCAAGATTAGGACAAACATTAATTACAGCAAATATATTCTCAAAAACATCATCTTCTTCAAACATAGCATCCCCAAGCTTGGGCCTTTTCATATCATAAGCATAATCACTCTCATCATCAATAGTATGGATATCACCAATAGTATAGCAATTATCATATTCTTCCAAGCAAGTGCCAAAAAGATTTTCAAGATCATAAGAAGTATCATTATCTTCCCAATCATAATCATCACAATAAGCAATAGGCATAACGACATCATCATCAAGTGCATCATCTTCCACAATTATATTTTCATGAGGCACAACAGTAATAGGAGCAACATTATTTGGGAGAGATATCTTTTTACCTCTCTTCCTTTTTCTTTTCTTCTTCTTGACCACATCATGCATGGGTTCAATCCTCTTTTTGGAGCTCCTTATTAATGAGATTGGTTGAATAGAAGGCTCCTCCCCGTTACCTGATTCATCATAAGAAATAATAGGAGGATATTGGGAAGTCTCTTCCCTTTCATTAGTATTCTCTTCATCTTCTATTTGTTTTCTTTTCTTTATGTAATTGTCAACATAAGGATTTCCAATTCAATTCACCACACAATACATATAAATTTCTTCTAGATCAATATCGAGGAATTTCTCGAGGTTATATTCTGGAATAATCTTAGTTTGACGTTTCATTTCTTCATAACCCAAAAGCAAACTAAGTTCATTATAATGTGCAAGGGAAATCAAGTCATCACAATTTTAGGACACGATTCGATCATGAAACAATTTGCATTTGATATTTAAATGACCATGTTCATTGCAAAGTTCACAAGTATGGCTAAGAAATTTTAAATTTTCAACACTAACATTTAGCCTTTCTTGCAACCATTTAGTTTCTAAATGCTTACGCCTATTGCAATATCTATCTTCCATATTTGGTGTGTACTTGCAAACCCAATGCACTCCACAAAAATTGACATGTTTATAGGAGACATTTTCATCATAACTAGTGAAATCATCATTAGTACTATGGATATTCAAGGATTTCATACTAACAGCATTGCAATCATGCTCGTCATTCAAAGATTTAGTGCCAAACATTTTATAGACTTCTTCTTCTAGCACTTGAGCACAATTATCATAATCCTTATTCTCATGAAAAATATTAAAAAGATGAAGCATATGAGGCAAACTCAATTCCATATTTTTTTGTAGTTTTCTTTTATAAACTAAACTAGTGCTAAAACAAGAAACAAAAAGATTCGATTGCAAGATCTAAAGATATACCTTCAAGCACTAACCTCCCCGGCAACGGCGCCAGAAAAGAGCTTGATGTCTACTACACAACCTTCTTCTTGTAGACGTTGTTGGGCCTCCAAGTGCAGAGGTTTGTAGGACAGTAGCAAATTTCCCTCAAGTGGATGACCTAAGGTTTATCAATCTGTAGGAGGCGTAGGATGAAGATGGTTTCTCTCAAGCAACCCTGCAACCAAATAACAAAGAGTCTCTTGTGACCCCAACACACCCAATACAATGGTAAATTGTATAGGTGCATTAGTTTGGCGAAGAGATGGTGATACAAGTGGTATATGGATGGTAGATAAAGGTTTTTGTAATCTGAAAATATAAAAACAGCAAGGTAACTAATGATAAAAGTGAGCACAAACGGTATTGCAATGCGTTGAAACAAGGCCTATGGTTCATACTTTCACTAGTGCAAGTTCTCTCAACAATAATAACATAATTGGATCACATAACTATCCCTCAATATGCAACAAAGAGTCACTCCAAAGTCACTAATAGCGGAGAACAAACGAAGAGATTATTGTAGGGTACGAAACCACCTCGAAGTTATCCTTTCTGATCGATCTATTCAAGAGTCCGTAGTAAAATAACATGAAGCTATTCTTTCCGTTCAATCTGTCATAGAGTTCGTACTAGAATAACACCTTAAGACACAAATCAACCAAAACCCTAATGTCACCTAGATACTCCAATGTCACCTCAAGTATCCGTGGGTATGATTATACGATATGCATCACACAATCTCAGATTCATCTATTCAAACCAACACAAAGTACTTCAAAGAGTGCCCCAAAGTTTCTACCGAAGAGTCAAGACGAAAACGTGTGCCAACCCCTATGCATAGGTTCATGGGCGGAACCCGCAACTTGATCACCAACACATACATCAAGTGGATCAATAGAATACCCCATTGTCACCACGGGTATCCCACGCAAGACATACATCAAGTGTTCTCAAATCCTTAAAGACTCAATCCGATAAGATAACTTCAAAGGGAAAACTCAATCCATTACAAGAGAGTAGAGGGGGAGAAACATCATAAGATCCAACTATAATAGCAAAGCTCGCGATACATCAAGATCGTATCACCTCAAGAACACGAGAGAGAGAGAGAGATCAAACACATAGCTACTAGTACATACCCTCAGCCCTGAGGGAGAACTACTCCCTCCTCGTCATGGAGAGCGCCGGGATGATGAAGATGGCCACCGGAGAGGGATTCCCCCCTCCGGCAGGGTGCCGGAATGGGTCTAGATTGGTTTTCGGTGGCTACGAAGGCTTTTGGCGGCGGAACTCCCGATCTATTGTGCTCTTCGAAGTTTTTAGGGTATATGGGTATATATAGGAGGAAGAAGTACGTCGGTGGATCTTCGGGCTGTCCACGAGGCAGGGGGGCACGCCCAGGGGGGTGGGCGTGCCCCCCACCCTCGTGGGCAGCCCGGGACTCTCCTGGTCCATCTCCGATACTCCGTGGGCTTCTTCTGGTCCAAAAATAAGTTGCGTGAAGTTTCAGGTCAATAGGACTCCATTTGATTTTCCTTTTCTGCTATACTCTAAGACAAGGAAAAAACAGAAACTGGCACTGGGCTCTAGGTTAATAGGTTAGTCCCAAAAAACATATAAAATAGCATACAAATGCATATAAAACATCCAAGGTTGATAATATAATAACATGGAACAATCAAAAATTATAGATACGTTGGAGACGTATCAGGGGGGAGAATAGACTCTAATCAAGAAAAGTTGCAGTTTTTAATTCTTTAGGTTCATGTGGAGTATTAGCACAAGTTTAAACATTCACAATACATATCAAGCAGGCATGCAAGCATACAAAGAGTATATGAGCAGCGGAAAGTAAAGCATGCAAGTTGCAAGAATGTAAAGAGAAGGGATTGGAGAGTGCAAACGCAATTTGGAGACACGGTGATTTTTTATCCGTGGTTCCGATAGGTGGTGCCATCGTACATCCACATTGATGGAGACTTCAGCCCACAAAGGGTAACGGTTGCGCGAGTCCACGGAGGGCTCCACCCATGAAAGGTCCACGAAGAAGCAACCTTGTCTATCCCAACATGGTCGTCGCCCATGAAGGACTTGCCTCACTAGGGTAGATCTTCACGAAGTAGGTGATCTCCTTGCCCTTACAAACTCCTTGGCTCAACTCCACAATCTTCTGGAGGCTCCCAAGTGACACCTAACCAATCTAGGAGACACCGCTCTCCAAGAAGTAATAAATGGTGTGTTGATGATGAACTCCTTGCTCTTGTGCTTCAAATGATAGTCTCCCCAACACTCAACTCTCTCTCTCATAGGATTGGATTTGTTAGAAAGAAGATTTGAGTGGAAAGCAACTTGGGGAAGGCTAGAGATCAAGATTTATGTGGTTGGAATGGAATATCTTGACCTCAACACAAGTGTAGGTGGTTCTCTCTCAGAAAATATGTATTGGAAGTGTAGACATGTTCTGATGGCTCTCTCCATGAATGAAGAGTGGGTGGAGGGGTATTTATAGCCTCCACACAAAATCTGACCATTACACACAAATCACCAAACTCGATGGGACCGATTCAGAGAACTCGGTCAGACCGATTTGGTTCATAATGTGACCGTTCGGTGTTTCGGTGGGACCGACTAGATCAACTCGGTGGGACCGATGTGCTAGGGTTAGGGTAAATCCAAAACTCGGTTTGACCGATTACTCAAACTTGGTGGGACCGATTTGGGTAATAAGCGAAACAGAGAGTTGGCCAAGCAAACTCGGTGGGGCCGATTGCATATCTCGGTGGGACCGAAAATATTGCAATAGCTAACAGAGAGTTTGCAAGCCCATCTCGGTGAGACCGAGATCCCATCGGTGAGACCAAACTGATTTGGGTTTCTGGCAGTGGCTATGTCAACTGAACTCGGTGGCTCCAGATAGAAAGAATCGGTGGCTCCGGATAGAAAGAATCAGTGGGGCCGAGTTTGACTTTTGGTTTGGGACAAATTTGGAAGTGAGAAAGTGGTTGAGGGCTTTGGAGCATATCACTAAGCACTTTGAGCAAGCAAGCCATTAAGCAACACCTCATCCCTTCTTAATAGTATTGGCTTTCCTATGGACTCAATGTGATCTTGGATCACTAAAATATAAAATGTAGAGTCCTGAGCTTTGAGCTCGAGCCAATCCTTTGTCCTTAGCATATTGAAGGGGTTCCACATCCTCTAATCCATGCCACTCCATCGTTGAACTTGTCTGAAACATACTATGTAGAAACATTAGTCCAACAAGAGATATGTTGACATTAATTACCAAAAACACCCAGAGAGCATTTGTGCTTTCAATCTCCCCCTTTTTGGTAATTGATGACAACATACATCAAAGCTTTAGATAAAGATATAGAGAACAACAAGTAAAGCTTTGGAAAGACATGTAACATGCAAAGGCTCCCCTTATATGTATGCAATCATATAAATATGAAACATAGGAGCATGTGAATGCATAAGCATGACAGAGTAAGCCATGTGTTGCATGTATCTTGGCTATATGCATCAGAGTGAAAGATGTAAATATAGGAAATGTGCCTTCATGCTCATGAGTCCTTCTTACAAACAATATGTACATTAGCAAGAAATCCTCATGCACATGACTATGATGCATATACTTACCTTGTGGTCTTGAGTTGTCTTAGAAGGGAATGGACCTAAGTAAACAAGGTTAGATAACACAGATACATCTACTAGCCAGAGCAAACAAAAGAACCACAAAGGTACCAAGACTGGGATGACATGTAGAATGTGAGTATTGAGTACTCTATTGGATATAGACATGTCCCCAAAGGTAAAGATGTGCAATAGAATCAGAGATTTCCTCCCCTTAGATGTCTTGCTCCCCCTGAATCTTGAATGGGATATTGGGAGAAGATAGGGAACAGAAAATCAGAGCAAAAGAAAAGACAACAGAGCTAATGCAAGCAATCAAATATGATCAAATATGAACATGTCTTTCCCCTCTTAAAGACATGTAACTTCTCTCCTCTTGAACACCAAGCATCTGGGGTTTTCTTACTCTCTTTCCCTTGAGTGTTCTCTCCCCCTATAGAAATGATTAAGCATAGAGCTTTGATGTGATCTCTCTCTCCCCCTTTGACATCAATTTCCAAGAAGGGCTCTTCTGGAATTTTTTTTTATTGCAGAAGGGTTTGGTCCTTGAGTCACAAAGCGGGTCGAATGTGATGCTGGTAGAGGAAAAGAGTCATTGAGTGGAGCTGGAGCAAAAAAAATGAATGCAGGAATAAGTAGCAAGTTGTCTTTCCTGTAGTGAAATCGGTAGCACCAAGTTATTTGCTTCGGTGGCACCGAGCGAATTCGGTTGGGCCGAAGGAAACAAACCGGTGTGACCAAGTCCATCACAGAGAAAACACTTCTTTCCTCAGCTCACTAGGCACTTAAGATCTCACAAGGATTTTCAAGGAATTTGCTGAAAGATTTGCAATGAATTGGATGCAAAAAATGCAGAATAACAAGAAAGAAAAGAAATAAAAAGATCTAGATGAAGTTTTTTTTGAAAGGGGAAAACACATATGCATGAGACAAATGCAAGAGGAAACACAAGAGAACTTCATATAAAATTGGACGGTGACAAAGTCACCTATGTTAGAGTATATTGACTTAGGAGTCAAGTGAGGTCACTTGATCTTTGGTCATACTCATCGTTTAAGCTCAAAAATGGGGTTACCATTTTTCCATTTAAGCATCTAGATATATTCACATCTTATTGAGTTTCTTTAACCCATGACTTGGAGTAAAGCTTCTGTAAGATGGAATAACATACCTTGGGTGGTGGTGTTGATCTTGATCATGTAGTTGAACTTGTGTGGGTTGCTCAAGGTTGATGTAGCTCATCAAGAGTTGGGAGCACCACCTTGGAATTTTGAGTTCATCTTCCTACATGGGTTAGCTTTGCAAGGAAGAGAACTTGTGTATCCAAAATGACAATCATAAATCTTAATGTAGAATGTGTCAAAGGATATGTTTGAAGATTTTGTGCTTCCTTGTCTTCAACCACCATTATGTAGAGACTTGATGATGTAGAGATTGCTCAAGATGTGAGTGAGTTGCAATCTCATGGATTTAGATTCATCCAAGTACCTACAAGGGTTAGATAGTATGCAAGGGTGCAAAAATATCCAAGACATATAGATAGCATCATGAAAGAAATGTCAAGGATTAGTCAAAGGCTCATGCCTTGCATGTATCCAAATGGAGTTCCTACTCCAAGTTTGAAGCATCAATGATGTTCAATTCACCTCTCAAACGGCAAAAGACTCTCTCATCAAGCGGTTTGGTAAATATATCCGCTAATTGCTTATCGGTGCGAACATGCTTAAGATCAATGTCCCCTTTGGCAACATGATCTCGAATGAAATGATGACGAACTTCAATATGCTTAGTTCGAGAATATTGCATGGGATTGTGAGCAATCTTAATAGAACTTTCATTGTCACAAAGCAATGGGACATGTTTCACATATATCCCATAATCTTTAAGAGTTTGGGTCATCCAAAGTAATTGAGCACAACATGATCCAACAGCAATGTATTCCGCTTCGGCGGTAGATAGGGATACCGAGTTTTGTTTCTTGGAGGACCAAGGCACAAGAGATCTACCAAGAAATTGACAAGTACCCGAAGTGGACTTTCTATCAACCTTTTCTCCGGCATAGTCCGAATCGGAGTAACCAACAAGATCGAAAGAAGACCTATTAGGATACCAAATGCCAAAATTTGGTGTGTGTATTAAGTATCTCACTATCCTTTTCACGGCCTTAAGATGACACTCTTTAGGGGCCGCTTGATATCGTGCACACATGCACACACTTAGCATAATATCAGGACGAGAGGCACATAGATATAGTAATGAACCAATCATAGAGTGGTAAACTTTTTGATCAACCGGTTCACCATCTTTGGTCAAATCAAGATGTCCACTAGTAGGCATGGGTGTAGACATACCTTTGCATTCTTGCATATTGAACTTCTTCAATAAGTCCTTGGTGTACTTTGTTTGAGAGACAAAGGTACCTTCCTTAGTTTACTTGATTTGCAAACCAAGAAAGAATTTGAGTTCACTCATCATAGACATCTCAAACTTCTCCGACATTAGCTTTCCAAACTTCTCACTAAAATGAGGGTTAGTTGAACCAAATATAATATCATCAACATAAATTTGGCACACAAATAGTTCTCCATTAACCCTTTTAGTAAAAAGAGTAGAATCAATTTTACCAATTTCAAAGCCTTTTTCAATAAGAAACTTGGTCAAGCATTTATACCACGCTCTAGGGGCTTGTTTAAGACCATAAAGGGCTTTGTGAAGTTTGTAAACATGATTAGGTTTCTAAGGATTGACAAAGCTGGGAGGTTGCTTAACGTAAACTTCCTCCTCAAATTCACCATTTAGAAAAGCACTTTTAATGTCCATTTGGTACAAGGTGATATCATGGTGATTAGCATAAGCAAGTAAGATGCGAATGGACTCAAGTCTAGCAACGGGAGCATATGTCTCACCATAGTCCATACCTTCGACTTGAGTGTAGCCTTGGGCGACTAGGCGAGCTTTGTTGCAGACGACTTGACCATCTTCATCTTGCTTGTTGCGAAACACCCATTTGGTACCAATGATGTTATGGTTGTTGTTGGGCTTCTCGACCAATGTCCACACTTAATTTCTCTCAAAGTTGTGTAGCTCTTCATGCATAGCGTTAATCCAATCCGGATCTTCCAATGCTTCTTCAACCTTCATAGGTTCAATGCTAGAGATGAATGAGTAATGTTCACAAAAGTTAGCCAAACGAGTTTTAGAGCGAGTGATTCTCCCGGTTTGGATATCATTGTAGATTTGCTCGACGGGATGATCTTTAGCGATTCTTGCTCGAACACGTGGAAGCTTTGGCTTGGCTCGGGGTGGAACATCCTCTTCATCTTGATCTTCTTCTTGGCCTTCTTTGTAGCGACCAGACCTCAAACGGTCCAATCTCTGTGCTCCAGTGTCATCCCTGGATCAGTAATGCTGACACCACACATTACTTGAAGGATTTATAACAGAGTAGCAATCACACACTTATTACATCGAGAGTCTCAAAAGAGAACTTATTACAATAATAATGGCTTAAGGCCATCTAAAACGATAACAGCGGAAGGCTTGGAAGATAAGTGAGTCCATCAACTCCAACGGCATCACTGAGTATAGAACCACGACTTAAAGGCACCTTACTCGTCGTCTGAAAAGTCTGCAACATTAACGTTGCAGCCCGAAACAAGTCAGCACATGGAATATGCTGGCAATGTAACACATAGAGAGTAATGAACAAATAAGGCTATACTACATGCATATTTGGCTGGTGGAAAGCTCTATGGTTACAGTTTGCGTGAAGCCAATTTTTCCCTACTGCAAAGGAATAAATTTTATTTAACTATCATGGTAGTTGTTAAACATTGAGAGTGTAGACACCCTCTCAATCCCAATTAAGCATCATCATTAAAAACCCAACAAAATTAATTTAGAGTAACATGATGAGATTCACATGATAATCCAAGTGCTAGATACTCAAGATGTCCATAACCGGGGACACGGCTAACCATGATTAGTTTATACACTCTGCAGAGGTTTGCGCACTTTTCCCCACAAGACTCGATCTCCTCCGTTGGAATTCTCACACTGCATGGTGTTTGAGAAACGGATGACCGAGACATAGTCTTTCAGAAGCGCTTGCACCTTACGATGGGTAGACCATACCACCTACATCCCCTACATTTGCTAGTCTACCACTATAAGAGTTCGCACGACTTAGTCAACTATGCTAGAGCCCATAATAGCTTGTGGCTACACATGCAAGTTTCTAGCGTGAATAATCTCATGATCCCTTTGAGCCTGGGTGGCGGTCCGAAGAAAAACAGGCAATCGCTGGAATACCGAGATGCCTCCATCTACCCAGATGTGTATTTAAGTTGCCACCTTAGATAAACCATTAATTTAACAAACTCACATCTGTCATGGATTTCACTCACCCAATCCACGTCTACTAGCATAGCATGGCATAAGAAGCAAACGTATAAGTAACTCCCAAAGGTTTGATAATAACAGGCAATAGGTACTACCTCATCTACTTCCCAAACCCACAATTTAATTAGATCCTAAACAATGCAATGTGTGAGGGTTGATCTAATGTAGTAAAACTGGGTAATAGGAAGTATGATCAAATTGTTACTTGCCTTGCTGATGATCCGTGAAACCTAGCGATTCAAAGTAGCAAGCGGCGCACTCTGGGTACTCTATCGCAAACAAACAAGCATACAATAAGTACTCAATTAATGCATAGGTAAAACTCGAATAAGAGATCTAACCAGAAAATTCAACTTAAGAACTCCGGTTGGCAAAAAGAACCAAATCGAACGAAGCAACGAAAGACAAACGGCAAAGAAATAAGCTCCGTTTACTAATCTGAAACTAGGGCAATTTTTACTGAGGCAAAAACTTGTTTGAGTTGGTTAAACGGAAATAGGGTTTCGAGACGGAACTCCCGGCGCTTGAATCACCTGATTCCGACAAACGAGCGAAAAGTTAAACTAAAACGAACATCGGATCAGAAATCGCGATCAGAAAAACCGCGGATTTAATCTGAGAAAAAGAAAAACGACGAACAGGTTAACAAACGAACGTTCGTTAACTGGAACTACACGAAGAACGTGTTCGTTAAAACGAACGGACGAGCGAACGCTCGCCAAATAAATAAACCGGAGAAAAACCGATCTATTTAAAAAATGAAAAACTAGGGTTTTCGAAAAAAAATGAAATGACTTTTTCTCAAAAACCGGGGCGGCGGCTACCTTGGCTCGGGGCTCCGACGAAGCTCCGGCGGGTGGTGCGAGGCGGCGGGGCGGCGGCTCCGACGCGGCAGCGGGGCGGCGGGCAGCGCGGGCGGCGTGCGGCGGTGGCGCTGGAGGCGTGGGGCGGCGGCGGGTGTGGGCTGCAGGGGGGCGGCGGGGTTATAAAGGGGGAGGCGACTTGGGGGAGGGGTCAGCCTCGGGAGGCGGAGTCCTCCCCGGACTCGGGCGACGGCGGCGCTGGTCGGGACTCCTGTCCCTACCCGGCGAGAGGAGGCGGCGGCTGGCTGGGCCGGCTTGCTTGGCTGGGCCCTTAGCCCAGTCGGGCGCGGGTCTCTTTTATAAAAAAAACAATTTCGCTGCGACTAAAAAATTCTAGAAAAACAAATAAAATTCTAAAAATGCCAAAACAAATTTTCACCATCTAAAAAAATATTTAGAACAGGATGAACATTTTCTTGGCCCTAAATGCAATTTTTTTTGAAAACGTGCATTTTTTCCTAGATTCAAATAAAATAGCAAATAAACCAATATAAAATCTTATTTGATTTTTTTATTAAATCCTCAATATTTCTATATTTTGGGAAAGTCATTTTATTCCCACTCTCATGATTTTTATAGTAGAAATAATTGAAGATAAAATAAATCAAATCAAATGATCCTATTTTCAAAGTTTGAGAAAACTCAAATATGAAAATAACGAAATCCCCAACTCTCTCCAAGGGTCCTTGAGTTGCGTGAAATTTCTAGGATCAACCAAGTGAAATAAAATGATATGCAATGATGATCTATTGTATAACATTCCAAATTGAAAATTTGGGATGTTACAAACCTACCCCCCTTAAGATGAATCACGTCCTCGAGATTCGGGTTGGCTAGAAAATAGGTGAGGGTGGTCCTTCAACAGATCTTATCGTTCCCAGGTGGCTTCATCCTCCGTGTGGTGGCTCCACTGAACTTTGCAATACTTGATAACCTTGCTGCGGGTGACTCGGCTGGCATACTCAAGAATCTTGACTGGTTTCTCCTCGTAGGTCAAATCACTGTCCAACTGAATCGCTTCCAGCGGCACTGTATCTCTCAGCGGTATATCAGCCATTTCTGCATGGCACTTTTTCAACTGGGAAACGTGGAACACGTCGTGAACTCCTGACAATCCTTCGGGCAATTCCAACTTGTAGGCTACTTCTCCCATACGCTCCAAAACTTTGTATGGTCCTACTAAACGTGGCGCTAACTTTCCCTTAACACCAAAGCGCTTAACTCCTCGAAGTGGAGATACTCGAAGATAAACTCGGTCTCTGACTTTGTAAACTGTCTCCTTGTGTTTTGAATCTGCGTAGCTCTTCTGCCTGGACTAGGCTACCTTGAGCCTATCGCGAATCAATTTTACTTTCTGTTCAGACTCCTTAATCAGATCTGGTCCAAACAACTGACGGTCTCCAACTTCATCCCATGACAACGGGGTCCTACACCTCCTTCCGTACAAAGCTTCGAAAGGGGCGATCTTCAAACTGGATTGATAATTGTTGTTATAGGAGAACTCTACGTATGGCAAATTCTCGTCCCAGCTAGATCCGTAATCTAGCGCACAAGCTCTCAGCATATCCTCCAAAATCTGATTGACTCTCTCGGTCTGTCCATCTGTCTGCGGATGGAAAGCTGTACTGAATTCTAGCCTGGTACCCAAAGTTTCATGCAACTGATTCCAGAACTTTGAGGTAAACTGGCTTCCTCTATCTGATACAATGCTCCTTGGAACTCCATGCAGACATACGATTCCGGTCATGTATATCTTTGCCAACTTTGCACTGGTATAGGTAGTCTTCACTGGAATGAAATGAGCTACCTTTGTCAAACGATCGACTACAACCCAAATCGAGTCATAGCCTGAACGAGTTCTGGGCAAACCTATAATAAAATCCATGCCTAGCTTATCCCACTTCCATTCGGGTATTGGCAATGGCTGTAGCAATCCTGTTGGCTTCTGATGCTCTGCCTTTACTCTCTGAGATACATCACAAACTGCTACATACTCCGCAATATCCTTCTTCATTCCGGTCCACCAGAAAATATCCTTCAAATCCAAATACATCTTGGTATTTCCTGGGTGAATCAAGTAGGGTGAATCATGGGCCTCTTGCAGAATTAACTTCCCGATCTCCGAATCATTAGGCACATAAATACGGTCTTCAAACCATAAGGTATCGTGCTCATCCTCATGAAATCCTTTAGCTTTTCCTTTGCTCATTTTCTCCTTAATAGAGGCAATCTCCTTGTCAGTCTTCTGAGCTTCCCTGATCTTATCCATCAACGTAGACTGAATCTCCAATGCGGCCACATAGCCTCTCGGAACTATTCCCAAACATAGCCCACGAAGATTTTCGGCTAACTCCCTTGGTAAATCTCCCGTCCTTAAGGTGTTGACATGGCTTTTACGGCTCAACGCGTCAGCTACTACGTTAACCTTTCCAGGGTGATAATGCAATCTCATATCATAATCCTTGATGAGCTCCAACCATCTCCTTTGTCTGAGATTCAACTCCTTCTGCGTGAAAATATACTTCAAACTCTTGTGATCTGTTTACACCTCGCAATGGTTTCCAATGAGAAAATGTCTCCAAGTCTTCAGTGCATGCACTACGGCTGCTAACTCCAAATCATGCGTAGCATAATTCAACTCATGAGGTTTAAGCTATCGTGAGGCATAGGAAACAACTCTTCCTTCCTGCATAAGCACTGCCCCAAGTCCTC
Source organism: Triticum urartu (assembly GCF_003073215.2). Taxonomy (NCBI): domain Eukaryota; kingdom Viridiplantae; phylum Streptophyta; class Magnoliopsida; order Poales; family Poaceae; genus Triticum; species Triticum urartu. The sequence goes on along the minus strand of NC_053023.1, from coordinate 583,106,277 downwards.
GACGTGAAGCGTCGCAATACACCTCATAATCCTTGGTCTGATGTGGCAAAATCAACACGGGTGATGTAACCAAATGTTTCTTCAACTCCCGGAAACTGGCCTCACATTCCTCAGTCCATATGAACTTGGTATCCTTCTTCAACAATTCTGTCATAGGCTTTGCAATCTTCGAGAAATTTTCAATAAATCTCCGGTAGTATCCTGCGAGTCCAAGAAAACTCCGGATCTCTCCAACTGTTGTTGGCGCTTCCCAATTTGTCACAGTGTCAACCTTGGTGGGATCTACTGCTATACCTTCTCCGGATATGACGTGTCCGAGAAATCCACTTCCTTCAACCAAAACTCACATTTGCTAAACTTGGCATATAACTGATGTTCTCTGAGCTTACCAAGTACCAAACGCAAATGCTCCTTATGCTCCTCTTCATCCTTCGAGTAGACTAACACTACGACGAACTTATCCAAAACTCCATAAACACTTTGTTCGTCATGTTCATAAAATATGTAGGGGCGTTAGTCAGGCCAAATGACATGACGGTATACTCGTACAACCCATACCTGGTGGTAAAAGCCATCTTAGGTATATCCTGTTCTCGAATCTTCAACTGATGGTATCCTGATCGCAGATCGATCTTGGAAAATACCTTAGCTCCTTGCAATCGATCAAACAGATCATTGATCATCGGTAGTGGGTACTTGTTCTTGATGGTTACTTCATTCAATCCTCGATAATCAACAACCATCCTTAACGATCCATCCTTCTTCTCCACTAGAAGTACTGGCGATCCCCAAGGCGAAGAACTTGGGCGAATATAACCTTTATCCAGTAACTCCTTAATCTGCTTCTTAATCTCCTCCAAGTCCTTTGCGGGCATCCTGTATGGTCTCTTAGATATTGGCCCTGTGCCTGGCAAAAGCTCAATCAAAAACTCAATATCTCTATCCGGTGGCATGCCTTGCAACTCCTCTGGAAATACATCAGGGAAATCCTTCACCACTGGTACTTCCTCCTGCACAACTCCTGTTAAGCAATTTACTTGAGTCCTTTTTGGCACATGCCAAGATACATACTTGATCCTTCTCCCTTCTGGGGTGGTAAGAAAAATTGACTTACTGGCACATTCAATGTTCCCTTCGTACTTTGATAACCAATACATGCCTAATATCACATCCAATCCTTGAGATTCCAATACTATTAGGTCTGAGGGAAATACGTAGTTACCAATCCTTAATGGTAACTGATCACACCATAGACTAGCCATATACTCTGCTCCGGGCGAGGTTACTAACATGGGTGACCTAAGGGCTTGTGTTGGCAGTTTGTACTTATCCACAAATCCCCTTGATATGTATGAATGCGATGCACCAGTATCAAAAAGAACGAGTGCAGTAAATGACTTAACCAAAAACTTACCTATTACTGCATCGGGCTGGGCTTCAACTTCCTCCACATTTACGTGGTTCACCTGTCCCCTATTGAAAGGGTTCGGCTTCTTCTCAGAGCTTCCATTGCCATTTCCATTTTGGGCTTCAGGACATTCATTGGCATAATGTCCGGTCTTCTGGCACTTAAAGCAAGTGACTTGGCTCAGGTCTCTCTTGGCTGGGGTTGATGGGTTGGTGCGATTCTGGCTGTTGCTTCCTCCATTCCCATTACCATTCTTAGTGCCATTGTGATTACGCGAGCTACCTCCTCCATGGGTATGCTGGAAATGTCCTCCCGGTCTAGGGGTAAAACGTGGCTTCTGCTAAGCTCCAGAATTGTACTTCCCTTGTCCATACTTCCTCTTGCGGTTCTCAATTTGCTGATGCTTCCCTTCAATCATGAGAGCACGATCTACCAACTCCTGGTAGTTGTTGAAGGTGGCTACCATCAACTGCATGCTCAACTCATCATTCAGTCCTTCCAGAAACTTTTCCTGCTTAGCTGCATCCATACCAACGTCATCTGGGGCATAACATGCTAGCTTACTAAAGTCCTCCACATACTGGCCAACTGTCCTTCCTCCTTGGCGAAATTGTGAAACTCTCGCTTCTTTAGGGCCATAGCTCCTGCTGAAACATGGGCAGTACGGAAAGCCTGCTGGAACTGGTCCCATGTGACAATGTCGACAGGGAAGGTGGCTGTGAAATTTTCCCACCATGATGTTGCGGGTCCTTCAAGCTAGTGTGCGGCAAACTTCACTTTCTCCGCATCTGTGCATCCTGCCGTGGTCAACTCCCTTGCTGTCTTCCGGAGCCAATCATCTGCTACTATAGGCTCGGTGCTACTGGAAAACACCGGCGGATTTAGCCTAAGAAAACGGGTTAAGTGATCAACAGGTGGTGGTGGTGGTGGGTTGTTGTTGTTGTTCCCCTGGTTCTGATTCTGGACTAGCAACTGCATCGATGTGTTCTGCTGCTGGATCAACTGGGTGAGCTCCTGTGGAAAGGTAAATCCGGGGTCACGTCTTGGAGGCATCTGAGGGTTTAGAAAAGATGAGATTAAGAGTAGAAGGGGTCTAGAGAGAAAACACTACCCATATGCATATGAGGCAAAAGCAAACAATTCACTTCATTCATTCAAACAAGGGCATACAATCGATCTAACTATCGCAAAAGTGCTCGGACTACTATATTTACATGGTGGACTACTACTACTGTTGGGGTGGTCTACTAGAAATATTCTTCGGTTGCAGACTCCATGATATCTGCTCCAGCTTCATCAACATAGTCATCATCGCTATCATCTGGTTCTGAGTCGGTGTCGTCGATGATGATGTAGTCTTCCAGGCGAATCTCCTTGGGTTCTTCATCTTCATCTACTGGCATAGGATCTCCCATAAATATTCCAATCTTCTTGATCAGATCGTCATTCTTCTCCACTAATACTTCGATTTCCTCTTCATAATCTTCACGTGTAGCCTTGAGTTCTTCCTCCAGTTCCTTGATTCTTGTCTTCACCTTCTTCAGATTTATCATGTCGGCGCACATCTGGTTCTCCTGACGTCGAATGTGCTGGTTTAACTCCTGGATAAAAGCTGCAATTGATATATCCTTCTTGGTGCTGATCATCTCCCATTGCTCATCTCGGCGCCCACAAATCTGGTAGATAGTATCCTTGAGATCATTGCGGTAAACTTCTCCAATGTGTCCCATGGCGATGTGAGCTGCCATGCTCTTTGCTAGACTCCAGGTTGGTGTATCAAAGGAAAACTCTATGGGCTGAGTGACTGGCATGAACGTCCTTCCTGGAACTTGAACTTGAATCATCCAGCGCTCTTCTTCAGGTAATGTGGCGTTGTAAGTCCCGGTGAAGCTTGGTACTCCTATGTTCAGATATCTAGTGACTTCCTTCAAGTGACGTCCAAAGGGTGTATCTTCATCCGGTTGCGTGAACTTGTTCCTTGCATCCGTCATCCTAAAAGAGTAGAAAAGATGAGAGGTCGGAATTAGAAGAGTGAGTAGTGATCTAAGGCTTTAGCTTAGTGGTCATGTCCTATAGTCAGCGTGTGCTCTGATACCATCTTGTAGCGACCAGACCTCAAACGGTCCAATCTCTGTGCTCCGGTGTCATCCCTGGATCAGTAATGCTGACACCACACAATACTTGAAGGATTTATAACAGAGTAGCAATCACACACTTATTACATCGAGAGTCTCAAAAGAGAACTTCTTACAATAATAATGGCTTAAGGCCATCTAAAACGATAACAGCAGAAGGCTTGGAAGATAAGTGAGTCCGTCAACTCCAACGGCATCACTGAGTATAGAACCACGACCTAAAGGCACCTTACTCGTCGTCTGAAAAGTCTGCAACATTAACGTTGCAGCCCGAAACGGGTCAGCACATGGAATATGCTGGAAATGTAACACATAGAGAGTAATGAACAAATAAGGCTATACTACATGCATTTTGGCTGGTGAAAAGCTCTATGGTTACAGTTTGCATAAAGCCAATTTTTCCCTACTGCAAAGGAATAAATGTTATTTAACTATCATGGTAGTTGTTAAACATTGAGAGTGTAGACACCCTCTCAATCCCAATTAAGCATCATCATTAAAAACCCAACAAAATTAATTTAGAGTAACATGATGAGATTCACATGATAATCCAAGTATTAGATACTCAAGATGTCCATAACCGGGGACACAGCTAACCATGATTAGTTTATACACTCTACAGAGGTTTGCGCACTTTTCCCCACAAGACTCGATCTCCTCCGTTGGAATTCTCGCACTGCATGGTGTTTGAGAAACGGATGACCGAGACATAGTCTTTCAGAAGCGCTTGCACCTTACGATGGGTAGACCGTACCACCTACATCCCCTACATCTGCTAGTCTACCACTATAAGAGTTCGCACGACTTAGTCAACTATGCTAGAGCCCATAGTAGCTTGTGGCTGCACATGGAAGTTTCTAGCGTGAATAATCTCATGATCCCTTTGAGCCTGGGTGGCGGTCCGAAGAAAAACAGGCAATCACTGGAATACCCAGGTGCCTCAATCTACCCAGATGTGTATTTAAGTTGCCACCTTAGATAAACCATTAATTTAACAAACTCACATCTGTCATGGATTTCACTCACCCAATCCACGTCTACTAGCATAGCATGGCATAAGAAGCAAACGTATAAGTAACTCCCAAAGGTTTGATAATAACAGGTAATAGGTACTACCTCATCTACTTCCCAAACCCACAATTTAATTAGATCCTAAACAATGCAATGTGTGAGGGTTGATCTAATGTAGTAAAACTGGGTAATAGGAAGTATGATCAAAGTGTTACTTGCCTTGCTGATGATCCGTGAAACCTAGCGATTCGAAGTAGCAAGCGGCGCACTCCGGGTACTCTATCGCAAACAAACAAGCATACAATAAGTACTCAACTAATGCACAGGTAAAACTCGAATAAGAGATCTAACCAGAAAATTCAACTTAAGAACTCCGGTTGGCAAAAAGAACCAAATCGAACGAAGCAACGAAAGACAAACGGCAAAGAAATAAGCTCTGTTTACTAATCTGAAACTAGGGCAATTTTTACTAAGGCAAAAACGTGTTTGAGTTGGTTAAACGGAAAGAGGGTTTCGACACAAAACTCCAGGCGCTTGAATCGCCTGATTTCGACAAACGAGCGAAAAGTTAAACTAAAATGAACATCGGATCAGAAATCGCGATCAGAAAAACCGTGAATTTAATCCGAGAAAAAGAAAAATGACGAACAGGTTAACGAACGAACGTTCGTTAACTAGAACTAAACGAAGAACGTGTTCGTTAAAATAAACGGACGAGCGAACGCTTGCTAAATAAATAAACCGGAGAAAAACCAATCTATTTAAAAAAAATGAAAACTAGGGTTTTCAAAAAAACCGAAACGACTTTTTCTCAAAAACCGGGGCGGCGGCTACCTCGGCTCGGGCTCCGGCGAGGCTCCGGCGGGTGGTGCGGGGCGGCGGCTCCGACGCGGCAGCGGGGCGGCGGGCGGCGCGAGGCGGCGGCTGCGGCGCGGGCGGCGTGCGGCGGCGGCGCTGGAGGCGTGGGGCGGCGGCAGCGGGTGTGGGCTGCAGGGGGGCGGCGGGGTTATAAAGGGGGAGGCGACTTGGGGGAGGGGTCGGCCTCGGGAGGCGGAGTCCTTCCCGGACTCGGGCGACGGCGGCGCTGGTCGGGACTCCTGTCCCGACCCGGCGAGAGGTGGCGGCGGCTGGCTGGGCCGGCCTGCTCGGCTGGTCCCTTGGCCCAGTCGGGCGCGGGGTCTCTTTTAAAAAACAATTTCGCTGCGACTAAAAAAAATCTAGAAAAATAAATAAAATTCTAAAAATGCCCAAACAAATTTTCACCGTCTAAATAAAATATTTAGAACGGGATGAACATTTCCTTGGCCCTAAATGCAATTTTTTGGAAAATGTGCAATTTTTCCTAGATTCAAATAAATTAGCAAATAAACCAAAATAAAATCTTATTTGATTTTTTTTATTAAATCCTCAATATTTCTATATTTTGGGAAAGTCATTTTATTCCCACTCTCATGATTTTTATAGTAGAAATAATTGAAGATAAAATAAATAAAATCAAATGATCCTATTTTCAAAATTTGAGAAAACTCAAATATGAAAATAACGAAATCCCCAACTCTCTCCGAGGGTCCTTAAGTTACGTGAAATTTCTAGGATAAACCAAATGAAATAAAATGATATGCAATGATAATCTATTGTATAACATTCCAAATTGAAAATTTGGGATGTTACATTCTTCATTGTTGACGTTGTCATTCTCTTGTCGTGGTGGAGAAGGAGGTTGTTGATGTTCATCTTGGTGTACTTCCTCATTTTCTTCGTCTTGGTGTGCCCCACTTGTGGATGATTTCGTATCAATTCTTGGTTCACCTTGTCGTGAGGTGGAAGCTTCCACTTGGATGGACGAGGTACTCTCCTTCACCTCCGTTGGACAAATCTTGCCAATAGACAAGTCTTGGATTGCTTCCGAAGGGTCTTTATCTCCTACATCAATTGGCAATTGTTCTACTTGCGATCCGTTAGATTCATCAAACTTCTCATCTACCGTCTCTTCAACCTTTCGGGTGAAATTGTTGTAGACACGGTAAGTGTGAGAGTTTGAGCCATAACCAAGTAGGAAACCTTCATGGGATTTAGGAGCAAATTTAGAACGATGATGCTTATCAAGAATGTAGCACTTTGAGCCGAATACTCGAAAGTATCCAACTTGGGGTTTGTTATCGGTGAGGAGCTCGTATGCCGTCTTGCCAAGTAGCTTATGAAGATACAAGCGATTTGTTGCATGACAAGCTGTCTCAACCGCTTCCGCCCAAAAGTGTTTTGGAGTCTTGTACTCATCAAGCATCGTTCTTGCCATCTCAATAAGAGTCCGGTTCTTCCTCTCAAAAACTTCATTTTGTTAAGGTGTGTACGTAGCTGAGAACTCATGTGAAATCCCCTCTTCGTCAAGAAAGGTATCCACATTTGCGTTCTTGAACTCCGTTCCGTTGTCGCTCCGAACCTTCTTGATTTTCACGTTGAATTGATTTTGGGCCTTCCTAGCGAAGTTTTTGAAGATCTTTTGGACCTGTGATTTGTCATCAAGAAAGAACACCCACGTAAATCTTGAAAAATCATCAACTATGACTAGACCAAATGAGTTACCACCTTGACTCTTGTAGGCATTGGGACCAAAGAGATCCATGTGAAGTAGTTCAAGTGGTCTTCTCGTGGTCATGATGTTCTTCGCGCGATGACTTCCTCCAACCTGTTTTCCTGTCTAACAAGCACTACAAAGTCTATCCTTGTCAAATGTGACATCTTTTATTCCAAGGATATGATCACCTTTAATAAGCTTATCAAGATTTCGCATACCCACATGACCTAGTCTTCTATGCCACAACCAGCCTTTAGAAGATTTAGCAATTAAGCAAGTTCTAGGTTGAGCCTTTTTAGTGAAATCAACAATGTAAAGATCACCTCTACGTGTATCGGTAAAGACCATTTTACGATTGTCTCTACGAAACACTTGGCAATATACCTTAGTAAACAGGACATTGAAACCGAAATCAGCAAGTCTAGATACTAAAAGTAAATTGTACCCAAGAGATTCAATGAGCATGACATTTTGTATGGAGCTATCATGTGAGATGGCCACCTTACCTAGGCCAACCACCTTACCCTTTGAGTTATCACAAAAGGTGACATACTTTCGAGGGCCGTCATTTTCAGCAAGCTCACGGAACATATCTTTATCTCCGGTCATATGATCAGTACATCCACTATCAAGGACCCATTCCTTTCCTCCGGCCATGTAGCCGCGAAGATTTGCCATAAGACCAAAGTTTCTCATCGCATCATCAAGATCATAGTCACTATCCTCATCCTCATCATAGTATCCATGTTCAACATCATCTTGTGATTGATCAACTCCTAGAGAGGGTAATTCATTAGATAAATGATCATTTCTATGGTTATATTTATGAATTCTAATAGCTTCGGAAATGATATTGCCAATGATTCCAACATCTCCTATGGCACGCATGAGATTGGTAAGCTCAAATAGACAATCACTAAAGCTAGGATCACTAGAATTCATCTTACTCAAGGCAAAAGACTTATGAAGGATTTCGTCTAAATTTTTCAAGGAATAATTTGGAAATCATTCCTCAAGAAATCTCCATATAGTATAGGCACAATCAAGAGTAGGCAAACTAGCAATCAAATTTTTGGGCAAACCTCTAATGATAAGATTGATAGTTCTAAGATTGCGAATCATGTCAAGATCCTCTTCGGGTGTAGGATGCAAAGGATCAATATGAGGTGCACAAGGACTAGTAATATACTTGTTCAAATGATATTCATTGAAAATCTCAAGCATTTCATTTTTCCACTCATAGAAGAACTCTCCATCAAGAATAGGCACTCTACGTCTAAGACTCCCCAAAGTAGACACATCCATCTTCCTCTAAAGGTGTTTAAACCAAGGCAATGGAGACCAAAGCTCTAATACCAATTGAAAGGATCGAGAAGAAGTGTCTAGAGGGGGTGAATAGACTCTAATCAAGAAAAGTTGCAGTTTTTAATTCTTTAGGTTCATGTGGAGTATTAGCACAAGTTTAAACATTCACAATACATATCAAGAAAGCATGCAAGCATACAAAGAGTATATGAGCAGCAGAAAGTAAAGCATGCAAGTTGCAAGAATGTAAAGAGAAGGGATTGGAGTGTGCAAACGCAATTTGGAGACACGGTGATTTTTTATCCGTGGTTCCGATAGGTGGTGCTATCGTACATCCACATTGATGGAGACTTCAACCCACGAAGGGTAACGGTTGCGCGAGTCCATGGAGGGCTCCACCCACGAACGGTCCACGAAGAAGCAACCTTGTCTATCCCACCATGGCCGTCGCCCACGAAGGACTTGCCTCACTAGGGTAGATCTTCACGAATTAGGCGATCTCCTTGCCCTTACAAACTCCTTGGTTCAACTCCACAATCTTGTCAGAGGCTCCCAAGTGACACCTAGCCAATCTAGGAGACACCACTCTCCAAGAAGTAACAAATGGTGTGTTGATGATGAACTCCTTGCTCTTGTACTTCAAATGATAGTCTCCCCAACACTCAACTCCCTCTCATAGGATTGGATTTGGTAGAAAGAAGATTTGAGTGGAAAGCAACTTGGGGAAGGCTAGAGATCAAGATTTATGTGGTTGGAATAGGATATCTTGACCTCAACACAAGTGTAGGCGGTTCTCTCTCAAAAAATATGTATTGGAAGTGTAGGCATGTTCTGATGGCTCTCTCCACGAATGAAGAGTGGGTGGGTATTTATAGCCTCCACACAAAATCTGACCATTACACACAAATCACCAAACCCGGTGGGACCGATTCAGAGAACTCGGTCAGACCGATTTGGTTCATAATGTGATCGTTAGGTGTTTCGGTGGGACCGACTTGATCAACTCGGTGGGACCGATGTGCTAGGGTTAGGGTAAATCCGAAACTCGGTTTGACCGATTACTCAAACTCGATTTGACTGATTACTCAAACTCGGTGGGGCCGATTTGGGTGATAAGCGAAACAAAGAGTTGGCCAAGCAAACTCGGTGGGGCCGATTGCATATCTCGGTGGGACCGAAAATATTGCAATAGGTAACAGAGAGTTTGCAAGCCCATCTCGGTGAGACCGAGATCCCATCGATGAGATCGAACTGATTAGGGTTTCTGGCAGTGGCTATGTCAACTGAACTCGGTGGCTCTGGATAGAAAGAATCGGTGGGGCCGAGTTTGACTTTTGGTCTGGGACAAATTTGGAAGTGAGAAAGTGGTTGAGGGCTTTGGAGCATATCACTAAGCACTTTGAGCAAGCAAGCCATTAAGCAACACCTCATCCCTTCTTAATAGTATTGGCTTTCCTATGGACTCAATGTGATCTTGGATCACTAAAATAGAAAATGTAGAGTCCCGAGCTTTGAGCTTGAGCCAATCCTTTGTCCTTAGCATATTGAAGGGGTTCCACATCCTCTAGTCCATGCCACTCCATTATTGAACTTGTTTGAAACATACTAGGTAGAAACATTAGTCCAACAAGAGATATATGTTGACATTAATTACAAAAAACACCCAGGGAGCACTTGTGCTTTCAGCGCAGTACGTGGTGAAAAAGGTGGCGCGGGGATCGAGGCGCCCCTGCCTAATATGCTCCGATTACCACGTCCCTCTCCGCCCCGTGCACTTCCCCAAATTTCGAATCCCGACAGATCCGGAAACGGCAGGGCAATCAATCATACCGAAGATTTTATGCAACACTAGCAGTCGAAACTCATCAACAGAAACTTCACTCGACAACTTCTGAATGGCTCAAGGCGACTGAAAACGAAGTCGAAGCTATTGCACGGTTCACCAATCCAGTCATATGCTTCCGCAACATAAAGGTTGGGTCGGAACCATTGTCAACTCCATTTTCCACTCGAACCCAGAACCATTCGAGGGCTAGTGACGCTGCCGTGTACCTAGGGTAGGGCAATAGACCTGATCTAAGCACCCTTCCCAAGGACACTGCCCTATAGTCAAAGACATTCAAAGGACAGCAAATTCTACCGACTGGAATCACCTCAAGATGCAACCCACTCGACCATGAGTTCCACTCGGATAACCCAATTCCATTTGACCATGATATAATCATTCGACCACATCAGAAACCACTCGGAGCGCAGAAGATCTAAGGCCTCTCAGGATGGCAATGGTCAGGCGTTCACTCCGTAGTCTTAAGGGTCATTTATATCACTCTAATGCTGACGTTACCAGTAATGTCCCCTCTTTATGTACATTGAACCCCATGTAACGGGGGAAGGCTGGGGTCCTAGCGCACTCTATATAAGCCACTCCCTCCTTTGGAACAGGGGTTCGCACCCCCTATAACTTCATGCATAATCCAATCGACCGAGCCCCGGGGCACCGAGACGTAGGGCTGTTACTTCCACAGCGAAGGGTCTGAACTCGTATATCTTGCGTGCACAATCTCACCGTAGCTAGGATCTTGCCTCTACATTCCTACCCCCCTACTTTACTGTCAGACTTAGAACCTCGATAGTTGGGTCGAGAGCAAAGTACACATTGTAGTGTAGCCGTGCTCCAGAGACTCTATGTCGGTTCAGAACTCTTCTCCCTTTGATCGAGCCCTTCAAGTTGGGAATGTGCTCCACCACCCGGCCCATTTCCGTTGGATGCTCATGGGTATCATCAACTCATCTTCTCCATCCAAATCTGAGGAATCAAAGTGTTGGGGAACGTAGTAATTTCAAAATTTTCCTATGCACACGCAAGATCATGGTGATGCATAGCAACGAGAGGGGAGAGTGTGATCTACGTACCCTTGTAGACCGACAGCGGAAGCGTTAGCACAACGCGGTTGATGTAGTCGTACGTCTTCACGGCCCGACCGATCAAGCACCGAAACTACGGCACCTCCAAGTTTTAGCACACGTTCAGCTCGATGACGATCCCCGGACTCCGATCTAGCAAAGTGTCGGGGTAGAGTTCCGTCAGCACGACGGCGTGGTGACGATCTTGATGTACTACCATCGCAGGGCTTCGCCTAAGCACCGCTACAATATTATCGAGGATTATGGTGGAAGGGGGCACCGCACACGGCTAAGAATATGATCACGTGGATGGATCAACTTGTGTGTCTAGGGGTGCCCCCTGCCCCCGTATATAAAGGAGCAAGGGGAGGAGGCCGGCCGGCCCCTATTGGCGCGCCAGGAGGAGTCCTCCTCCTAGTAGGAGTAGGACTCCTACTAGGAGGGGGAAGGAAGTGGGGGGAGAAGGAAAGGGGGGCGCCGCCCCCCCTCTCCTAGTCCAATTCGGACCAGGGGGAGGAGGCGCGGCCCACCCTGCTGCCCCTCTCTCTCTCCACTAAGGCCCATATGGCCCATTACTTTACTTCTCCCGGTAGGGTTCCGGTAACCCTCCGGCTCTCCGGTTTTCTCCAAAATCACCCGGAACACTTTCGGTGTCCGAATATAGCCGTCTAATATATCAATATTTATGTCTTGACCATTTCGAGACTCCTCGTTATGTCCGTGATTACATCCGGGACTCCGAACTAACTTTGGTACATCAAAACTCATAAACTCATAATATAACTGTCATCGAAACCTTAAGCGTGCGGACCCTACGGGTTCGAGAACAATGTAGACATGACCAAGACACGTCTCCGGTCAATAACCAATAGCAGAACCTGGATGCTCATATTGGCTCCTACATATTCTACGAAGATCTTTATTGGTCAGACCGCATAACAACATACGTTGTTCCCTTTGTCATCGGTATTTTACTTGCTCGAGATTCGATCGTCGGTATCTCAATACCTAGTTCAATCTCGTTACCGGCAAGTCTCTTTACTCGTTTCGTAATACATCATCTCGCAACTAACTCATTAGTTGAAATGCTTGCAAGGCTTATGTGATGTGCATTACCGAGAGGGCCCAGAGATACCTCTCCGACAATCGGAGTGACAAATCCTAATCTCGAAATACGCCAACCCAACATTTACCCTTGGAGACACCTGTAGAGCTCCTTTATAATCACCCAGTTACGTTGTGACGTTTGGTAGCACACAAAGTGTTCCTCCGGCAAACGGGAGTTGCATAATCTCATAGTCATAGGAACATGTATAAGTCATGAAGAAAGCAATAGCAACATACTAAATGATCGGGTGCTAAGCTAATGGAATGGGTCATGTCAATCACATCATTCTCCTAATAATGTGATCCCGTTAATCAAATGACAACACATGTCTATGGTTAGGAAACATAACCATCTTTGATTAATGAGCTAGTCAAGTAGAGGCATACTAGTGACGTTTGGTTTGTCTATGTATTCACACAAGTATTATGTTTCCGGATAATACAATTCTAGCATGAATAATAAACATTTATCATGATATAAGGAAATAAAATAATAACATTATTATTGCCTCTAGGGCATATTTCCTTCAGTATCCCGCTTGCACTAGAGTCAATAATCTAGATTACACAGTAATGATTCTAACACCCATGGAGCTTTGGTGCTGATCATGTTTTGCTCGTGGAAGAGGCTTAGTCAACGGGTCTGCTACATTCAGATCCGTATGTATCTTGCAAATCTCTATGTCTCCCACCTGGACTAGATCCCTGATGGAATTGAAGCGTCTCTTGATGTGCTTGGTTCTCTTGTGAAATCTGGATTCCTTTGCCAAGGCAATTGCACCAGTATTGTCACAAAAGATTTTCATTGGAACCGATGCACTAGGTATGACTCCTAGATCGGATATGAACTCCTTCATCCAGACTCCTTCGTTTGCTGCTTCCGAAGCAGCTATGTACTCCGCTTCACATGTAGATCCCGCCACAACACTTTGTTTAGAACTGCACCAACTGACAGCTCCACCGTTTAATGTAAACACGTATCCGGTTTGCGATTTAGAATCGTCCGGATCAGTGTCAAAGCTTGCATCAATGTAACCATTTACGATGAGCTCTTTGTCACCTCCATATATGAGAAACATATCCTTAGTCCTTTTCAGGTATTTCAGGATGTTCTTGACCGCTGTCCAGTGATCCACTCCTGGATTACTTTGGTACCTGCCTGCTAGACTTATAGCAAGACACACATCAGGTCCGGTACACAGCATTGCATACATGATAGAGCCTATGGCTGAAGCATAGGGAACATCTTTCATTTTCTCTCTATCTTCTGCATTGGTCGGGCATTGAGTCTTACTCAATTTTACACCTTGTAACACATGCAAGAATCCTTTCTTTGCTTGATCCATTTTGAACTTTTTCAAAACTTTGTCAAGGTATGTGCTTTGTGAAAGTCCAATTAAGCATCTTGATCTGTCTCTATAGATCTTAATGCCCAATATGTAAGCAGCTTCACCAAGGTCTTTCATAGAAAAACTCTTATTCAAGTATCCCTTTATGCTATCCAGAAATTCTATATCATTTCCGATTAGCAATATGTCATCTACATATAATATCAGAAATGCTACAGAGCTCCCACTCACTTTCTTGTAAATACAGGCTTCTCCAAAAGTCTGTACAAAACCAAATGCTTTGATCACACTATCGAAGTGTTTATTCCAACTCCGAGAGGCTTGCACCAGTCCATAAATGGATCGCTGGAGCTTGCACACTTTGTTAGCTCCCTTTGGATCGAAAAAACTTTCTGGTTGCATCATATACAACTCTTCTTGCAGAAATCCATTCAGGAATGCAGTTTTGACATCCATCTGCCAAATTTCATAATCATAAAATGCGGCAATTGCTAACATGATTCGGACAGACTTAAGCATCGCTACGGGTGAGAAGGTCTCATCGTAGTCAATCCCTTGAACTTGTCGAAAACCTTTTGCAAAAAGTCGCGCTTTGTAGACAGTAACATTACCGTCAGCGTCAGTCTTCTTCTTAAAGATTCATTTATTCTCAATTGCTTGCCGATCATTGGGCAAGTCAACCAAAGTCCATACTTTGTTCTCATACATGGATCCCATCTCAGATTTCATGGCTTCAAGCCATTTTGCGGAATCTGGGCTCACCATCGCTTCTCCATAGTTCGTAGGTTCATCATGATCTAGTAGCATGACTTCCAGAACAGGATTACCGTACCACTCTGGTGCGGATCTTACTCTGGTTGATCTATGAGGTTCAGTAGTATCTTGTTCTGAAGCTTCATGATCATCATCATTAGCTTCCTCACTAATTGGTGTAGGTGTCACAGAAACTGGTTTCTGTGATGTACTACTTTCCAATAATGGAGCAGGTACAGTTACCTCATCAAGTTCTACTTTCCTCCCACTCACTTCTTTCGAGAGAAACTCCTTCTCTAAAAAGTTTCCGAATTTAGCAACAAAAGTTTTGCCTTCGGATCTGTGATAGAAGGTGTATCCAATAGTTTCCTTTGGATATCCTATGAAGACACATTTCTCCGATTTGGGTTCGAGCTTATCAGGTTGAAGCTTTTTCACATAAGCATCGCAACCCCAAACTTTCAGAAACGACAACTTTGGTTTCTTGCCAAACCATAGTTCATAAGGCGTCGTCTCAACGGATTTTGATGGTGCCCTATTTAACGTGAATGCGGCCGTCTCTAGAGCATAACCCCAAAACGATAGCGGTAAATCAGTAAGAGACATCATAGATCGCACCATATCTAGTAAAGTATGATTACGACATTCGGACACACCATTACGCTGTGGTGTTCCGGGTGGCATGAGTTGCGAAACTATTCCGCATTGTTTCAAATGTACACCAAACTCGTAAATCAAATATTCTCCTCCACGATCAGATCGCAGGAATTTTATTTTCTTGTTACGATAATTTTCAACTTCACTCTGAAATTCTTTGAACTTTTCAAATGTTTCAGACTTATGTTTCATTAAGTAGATATACCCATATCTGCTTAAGTCATCTGTGAAGGTGAGAAAATAACGATATCCGCCACGAGCCTCAACATTCATCGGACCACATACATCTGTATGTATGATTTCCAACAAATCTGTTGCTCTCTCCATAGTACCGGAGAACGGTGTTTTTGTCATCTTACCCATAAGGCACAGTTCGCAAGTACCAAGTGATTCATAATCAAGTGGTTCCAAAAGCCCATCAGTATGGAGTTTCTTCATGCGCTTTACACCGATATGACCCAAACGGCAGTGCCACAAATAAGTCGCACTATCATTATCAACTCTGCATCTTTTGGTTTCAACATTATGAATATGTGTGTCACTACTATCGAGATTTAATAAGAATAGACCACTCTTTAAGGGTGCATGACCATAAAAGATATTACTCATATAAATAGAACAACCATTATTCTCTGATTTAAATGAATAACCGTCTCGCATCAAACAAGATCCAGATATAATGTTCATGCTTAACGCTGGCACCAAATAACAATTATTTAGGTCTAATACTAATCTCGAAGGTAGATGTAGAGGTAGCGTGCCGACCACGATCACATCGACTTTGGAACCATTTCCCACGTGCATCGTCACCTCGTCCTTAGCCAATCTTCGCTTAATCTGTAGTCCTTGTTTCGAGTTGCAAATGTTAGCAATAGAACCAGTATCAAATACCCAGGTGCTACTGCGAGCATTAGTAAGGTACACATCAATAACATGTATATCACATATACCTTTGTTCACCTTGCCATCCTTCTTATCCGCCAAATACTTGGGGCAGTTCCGCTTCCAGTGACCAGTCTGTTTGCAGTAGAAGCACTCAGTTTTAGGCTTAGGTCCAGGTTTGGGTTTCTTCTCTTGAGTAGCAACTTGCTTGCTGTTCTTTTTGAAGTTCCCCTTCTTCTTCCCTTTGCCCTTTTTCTTGAAACTAGTGGTCTTATTGACCATCAACACTTGATGCTCCTTCTTGATTTCTACCTCCGCAGCTTTCAGCGTTGCGAAGAGCTCGGGAATAGTCTTATTCATCCCTTGCATATTATAGTTCATCGCGAAGCTCTTGTAGCTTGGTGGCAGTGATTGGAGAATTCTGTCAATGACGCAATCATCTGGAAGATTAACTCCCAACTGAATCAAGTGATTATTATACCCGGACATTTTGAGTATATGCTCACTGATAGAACTGTTCTCCTCCATCTTGCAGCTATAGAACTTATTGGAGACTTCATATCTCTCAATCCGGGCATTTGCTTGAAATATTAACTTCACCTCCTGGAACATCTCATATGCTCCATGACGTTCAAAACGTCGTTGAAGTCCCGATTCTAAGCCGTAAAGCATGGCACACTAAACTATCAAGTAGTCATCAGCTTTGCTCTGCCAGACGTTCATAACATCTGGTATTGCTCCAGCAGTAGGCCTGGCACCTAGCGGTGCTTCCAGGACATAATTCTTCTGTGCAGCAATGAGGATAATCCTCAAGTTACGGACCTAGTCCGTGTAATTGCTACCATCATCTTTCAACTTTGCTTTCTCAAGGAACGCATTAAAATTCAACGGAACAACAGCACGGGCCATCTATCTACAATCAAACATAATCAAGCAAGATACTATCAGGTACTAAGTTCATGATAAATTTAGGTTCAATTAATCATATTACTAAAGAACTCCCACTTAGATAGACATCCCTCTAATCCTCTAAGTGATTACGTGATCCAAATCAACTAAACCATGTCCGATCATCACGTGAGATGGAGTAGTTTCATTGGTGAACATCGCTATGTTGATCATATCTACTATATGATTCACGCTCGACCTTTCGGTCTCCATGTTCCGAGGCCATATCTGTATATGCTTGGCTCGTCAAGTATAACCTGAGTATTCTGCGTGTGCAACTGTTTTACACCCGTTGTATTTGAACGTAGAGCCTATCACACCCAATCATCACGTGGTGTCTCAGCACGAAGAACTTTTGCAACGGTGCATACTCAGGGAGAACACTTCTTGATAATTAGTGAGAGATCATCTTAAAATGCTACCGTCAATCAAAGCAAGATAAGATGCATAAAAGATAAACATCACATGCAATCAATATAAGTGATATGATATGGCCATCATCATCTTGTGCTTGTGATCTCCATCTTCGAAGCACCGTCATGATCACCATCGTCACCGGCGCGACACCTTGATCACCATCGTAGCATCGTTGTCATCTCTCCAATCTTATGCTTCCACGACTATCGCTACCGCTTAGTGATAGTAAAACATTACAGCGCAATTGCATTGCATACAATAAAGCGACAACCATATGGCTCCTGCCAGTTGCCGATAACTTGGTTACAAAACATGATCATCTCATACAATAAAATTTAGCATCATGTCTTGACCATATCACATCACATAATGCCCTGCAAAAACAAGTTAGACGTCCTCTACTTTGTTGTTGCAAGTTTTACGTGGCTGCTAGGGGCTTAAGCAAGAACCAATCTTACCTACGCATCAAAACCACAACGATAGTTTTTCAAGTTGGTGCTGTTTTAACCTTCGCAAGGACCGGGCGTAGCCACACTCGGTTCAACTAAAGTTGGAGAAACTGTCACCCGCTAGCCACCTTTGTGCAAAGCACGTCGGGAGAGCCGGTCTCGCGTAAGCGTACGCGTAATGTCGGTCCGGGCCGCTTCGTCCAACAATACCGCCGAACCAAAGTATGACATGCTGGTAAGCAGTATGACTTATATCGCCCACAACTCACTTGTGTTCTACTCGTGCATATAACATCAACACATAAAACCTAGGCTCGGATGCCACTGTTGGGGAACGTAGTAATTTCAAAATTTTCCTGCGCGCACGCAAGATCATGGTGATGCATAGCAACGAGAGGGGAGAGTGTGATCTACGTACCCTTGTAGACCGACAGCGGAAGCGTTAGCACAACACAGTTGATGTAGTCGTACGTCTTCACGGCCCGACCGATCAAGCACCGAAACTACGGCACCTCCGAGTTTTAGCACACGTTCAGCTCGATGACGATCCCCGGACTCCGATCCAGCAAAGTGTCAGGGTAGAGTTCCGTCAGCACGACGGCGTGGTGACGATCTTGATGTACTACCGTCGCAGGGCTTCGCCTAAGCACCGCTACAATATTATCGAGGATTATGGTGGAAGGGGGCACCGCACACGGCTAAGAATATGATCACATGGATCAACTTGTGTGTCTAGGGGTGCCCCCTGCCCCCGTATATAAAGGAGCAAGGGGAGGAGGCCGGCCGGCCCCTATTGGCGCGCCAGGAGGAGTCCTCCTCCTAGTAGGAGTAGGACTCCTACTAGGAGGGGGAAGGAAGTGGGGAGGAAGAAGGAAAGGGGGGCGCCGCCCCCCCTCTCCTAGTCCAATTCAGACCAGGGGGGAGGAGGCGCGCGGCCCACCCTGGCTGCCCCTCTCTCTCTCCACTAAGGCCCATATGGCCCATTACTTCTCCCGGTAGGGTTCCGGTAACCCTCCGGCTCTCTGTTTTCTCCGAAAATCACCCGGAACACTTCCGGTGTCCGAATATAGCCGTCTAATATATCAATCTTTATGTCTCGACCATTTCGAGACTCCTCGTTATGTCCGTGATCACATCCGGGACTCCGAACTAACTTCGGTACATCAAAACTCATAAACTCATAATATAACTGTCATCGAAACCTTAAGCGTGCGGACCCTACGGGTTCGAGAACAATGTAGACATGACCGAGACACGTCTCCGGTCAATAACCAATAGCGGAACCTGGATGCTCATATTGGCTCCTACATATTCTACGAGGATCTTTATGGGTCAGACCGCATAACAACATACGTTGTTCCCTTTGTAATCGGTATTTTACTTGCTCAAGATTCGATCGTCGGTATCTCAATACCTAGTTAAATCTCGTTACCGGAAAGTCTCTTTACTCGTTTCGTAATACATCATCTCGCAACTAACTCATTAGTTGAAATGCTTGCAAGGCTTATGTGATGTGCATTACCGAGAGGGCCCAGAGATACCTCTCCGACAATCGGAGTGACAAATCCTAATCTCGAAATACACCAACCCAACATGTACCTTTGGAGACACCTGTAGAGTTCCTTTATAATCACCCAATTACGTTGTGACGTTTGGTAGCACACAAAGTGTTCCTCCGGCAAACGGGAGTTGCATAATCTCATAGTCATAGGAACATGTATAAGTCATGAAGAAAGCAATAGCAACATACTAAATGATCGGGTGCTAAGCTAATGGAATGGGTCATGTCAATTACATCATTCTCCTAATAATGTGATCCCGTTAATCAAATGACAACACATGTCTATGGTTAGGAAACATAACCATCTTTGATTAATGAGCTAGTCAAGTAGAGGCATACTAGTGACGTTTGGTTTGTCTATGTATTCACACAAGTATTATGTTTCCGGATAATACAATTCTAGTATGAATAATAAACATTTATCATGATATAAGGAAATAAAATAATAACATTATTATTGCCTCTAGGGCATATTTCCTTCACGAAGGACTCATTTTGCATCATTTCATCAAGCTCTGTCGTTCATACTCCTCGTCCAATGAACCATCCAATCCATCGTTTTGCCTATGAATAAATAAATAAAAACTGGTTAGACAATGTGTCGAACAAATAGAGGGCAAGGTGTAATCCGAGAGTTTTCAGACGTACCACGATGGCGTCTAGGCCGACGATGATATCTGTTGTGGCGAGGACGGATGGGAGGATTGTTGTGGCGGTGCTGGCGATGCTGAGGGCTCATAACGATGGTGGAGCCAGGAGGGGCCGGCGCGAAGGAGGGAGAAGAGAGGAAAGGAACAAGTGAAATCGGCTAGGCCAGGGGGGTTGGTGCAATTTGTGGGCGTCGGGTTGTCTGGTCCGATGTGACGGGCGTGCTCGGGCCTCCTCATACCCGCCTCAAATTTGGGGTAGATATGAGGGGTGCCAGTCAGCCCGGGCATTCAGGGCCGGTATGAGGAGCCCGTCTGGGCTGGGTTATTTTACCAGTCAGTGGCCGGGTCATCCGCCCGGGAGTTAGAGGCCGGTTTGAGGCACCCAGCTGTAGATGCTCCAACATTATCAAATGTTTATGTACACGTTCGAATGTATTCGCGTGGTCACCAAAACCATCATCATCATCATCAAATGTCCACAAACACATTCTCTCGCGTATAGGGATAGAGGCGGACATCATTTAACCGCACGCATCAAATATCTGCTACGAATCAAAGCAATCAAAGATAAATAACATAATCTTAAGCAATGAAAGATAAACATTCCATTGCAACAATAATTCAAATAAAAATATTATAATTCAAACGTACAGTTCTAAAATAAAATAGTTTAAGTTTGAATTCATCTTAGCCTGATGCATACATGTTTTAATTTTCCATATGAAACGCCTAAAAATGCTAAACAAGGTCATTTTGCAGTTGCTCATGAGTTCATCGATGTCGAATTTGATGATGCATTTAGATAAAAATCCACAAATGTTGTATGAATTTAAGAATATACTCCCTCCGTCCAAAAATACTTGTCATCAAAATGGATGAAAATGAATGTATCTAAAACTAAAATACATCCAGATACATCCATTTCAATGACAAGTATTTCCGGACGGAGGGAGTACAAATAAGAGGCACGGCTATGAACACAAATATTTAAGAGATGATCAGGCACTGTACATGAACGCATCCGGGCTCATCCACGGACATTCGAAGGTCAGATTAGAGGGCACAACTGTAGATGCTCTAGTCTTGCCCATACGAGTTGGGCTGTGCAAACCTCACCTATCAAATGGGCCGACGAGGTTTCGTGGGGTTTCTGGCCCTCCCGGGAATCAATCCTCCTGCGCCAAACGAGGCCTTAGGGGTCGTTGGAGTTGCCTAATCCTGCCCACACGAGTGGCCGCAGCAGCTTTACATTACAGTCAGCCGCGGGTAGTGAACAGGAGCAGACAGATACCACTGGCGCGTGTCGTGTATAAATATCTCTCCCTGACTCCCCGCCGTCCCACCCGCGGTCGGCCAGTCCCCGTTCCGTCCCGCCCCGGCGACTCCACCACCCGCCCCTCTCGCCTCACCTTCCCTGCACGCCCGCCCCAGCAGTTGACCCGCGCGACGCGCCGCCCGTCAGATCAGATGGACTACTCCAAGGAGCCGTCTCCCACGCGGTAATCAATCCTTCCCGCCTTCCCCGCGATTCGCCTCCCGCGCGCATTCTTGTTTCTGCCTGCGCGACCGGCGGCGATGGCTGACGCGGGCGGTGGCGCGTGCAGGGCGTGGTGGTCGAGGGACACGGTGGCCGTGGTGACTGGCGCCAACCGGGGCATCGGCCACTCGCTGGCCGCGCGGCTCGCGGAGCACGGCCTCACCGTCGTGCTCACCGCGCGGGACGGCGAGCGTGGGGAGGCCGCCGCCGCGCCGCTCCGCGACCGCGGGCTCCCCGTCGTCTTCCGCCGCCTCGACGTCTCCGACCCCGCCTCCGTCGCCGCCTTCGCCGCCTGGCTCCGCGACACCGTCGGCGGCCTCGACATCCTGGTACGCCACGCCACCACCTCCCCTTTGTTCTCCTCGCCTCCTCGCCCTAGGCGTCTGCATCTTCCCCGCACAAAGTCAAATCTTCGGAGCACCACCAAAGTTATTCCCACCTTTGCCATGGATGGATGATGGATCAGCCATGAATATCCACGATTCCGCGCACAGGCGCGCATCGTAATCCGTAGCGCTCTCGCTTTGCATCGGATCAGGCCGAGCCCGGTCCCGTTTCACACTGCATTATTGCGCTCTCTGTCTCGGACAGGGCACGCAACACAACACGAGCTCGCCAGCGCGTCGACCAACGGAATAAAAACGTCACGTCACTCTCAGGAAAGCCGCACGGAGTGGCAGGCGGGGTACGGCGGCGCTGTGTGCGCAGCGCAGTTATGGCGTGCGTCCGACGACCTTCCGTTCCCCGTTCGTCATCCGGGCGTCTGCGCCGCCGGACAGCGACGGCCGGCCGGCAACCAGGTCCGAGCTGACTACGATGTGTCGTGGTCTCGTGGAATATGTTAGATGGCCGGCACAGTACGCACCTACACCTGGTTGCTGGACTTGCTTGCGTCCGAGGACCAAACCCCAGCACCCAACCTGGTCAGGTTTTTCATGAACCGCACCACTCACAAAGATATTGCTTTTACCAAGTGTGCCTCGTTGACTTGGTCTAGGTGATAATAAGGTGCATCATCTACCGAGTTTACCGGAGTTCTTGTACTTAATTCTACATATTATTTCGCACTAAATATTCTAGTATCATGTGAATTTTGTCGACGTTTGCGTAATCATTATATATTCAGAGTTTCAGACATTTCTAGTTTCAACTGCTTGAGCTTATGGCTGCATTCTTTATTGAAAATTTACAAAAGCACAAGGGTCTTGCCCTTAGCCTTAGTTGCAGCAAACGGATGCTTTCTGAGCGAGCCAAGCCAAGGATACAGTTCATCACACTTTTGTTATATAACCCAAACCAAGCTAAGGAAGATTCTTTAATGCCAATTTTGTCAATGTTTGAGTAGTCATATATTCAGAGTTTCAGACATTTCTACTTTGAACTATTCAGATTTATGTTTGCATTCTTTATTGAGAAAGCACATGCGTCTTCCTTATTTTGACCGAGCCAAGCCAAGGATACTTTTCAGCACACTGTTGTCATATACTCCTAGGAGAAGAAACGAGCAGACTCTAAACAAAATGGTGGCCCCTAACAGAATGTATATTCAATTCAATGTTAACATACTCCCTCCGTCCCATAATATAAAAACGTTTTTGACACTTTCAGCACACTGTTGTCATATACTCCTACTTATATTATGGGACGGAGGGAGTAGTTCACTACCCCACTCTGGCATATTATACTTTTTTATTTTTTCTTTAGGTCTGAGCAGCTTGTTTTGGAACCCAGACTTTTCGATCACTTTGCTTAATAAAAGGGCTGCATGCATCACTCTGATGCGCAGAGGCCGGGGGTACTCCTCCTCTTCTAAAAAAAACTACCCCACTCTGGCTGAGTCCTGAGTTAGCACTTTCATGCCACTTATGGCTCTCCAACTTTGTTGGTCCATCCATGCCGTTAGGTCATCATCTGATGTGGTAAACTTTTCGAAAGCATACTTTGATAGTTGTGACCGGAGAGTGAAAGGCATCATACACCAGTCAGCACTCACTAGTGCTGTTTCCATTTCTAGCTCCAACACCAAAACCAATGAGAAAAAGGAAGTTGTTTCATGACCACGCAGATGTAAAGAAGCAAAAGGGCATGGCCTTCCTCCAACGCCAGAATTAATGAAGTTGCATCCCTGTCTGTCGATGTAGGTGAACAATGCTGCCGTGTCCTTCAACGAGATCGACACCAACTCGGTGGAGCACGCGGAGACGGTCCTCAACACCAACTTCTACGGGACCAAGCTGCTGACCGAGGCGCTCCTGCCCCTCTTCCGGCGATCGCCGGCCACCAGCCGGATCCTCAACATCAGCTCGCAGCTTGGCCTTCTTAACGTAAGTGCAAGCATGTTCTTTCAGATCAAATGGATGGTATCTCAAAGTTTGCAAACATGCCGTTGTGGGCTCGACTAGTCGATAACACAATGAAACTATCAAAGTGTGAATGCACGTGGCTAGCTACGTATAGAGACAGATAATTTTCAATTCTATCTCAAACCATATCGCAATCAGCAACGCCAGCAGCTCTACCTAATACCAGTACATTGTCCACTCACGCTCCACAGAATGCATATATGTCCAAATTAAGCCACTCCATTTGAAATACCTAGTCTTTTCTTTCCTTATCGTTGAAAGAGCAAAGGGGGGAAGGTGCAACGTTTTCTTTCCACAAAACTCCAAGTTTGCTTTAGCTCTTCTGTTTAAAGATTCTTCAACCTATATCTGTATACCATTCAATAGTACTGAGTTAAAAAAAAGTACAGAGTTAGGTGTTCAATCCTGCCCACCAGTATATTCTTAGTTAAAAGTGGATCATTCAAAAGGGACCACCCTCGCCTTTTTCTTCCTTATAAATTGTACAAGTTCCAAATTTTTGGTTCCTAGCTTGATCACATGGCAATTGGCAACATATGTCATAAAAAATGATAGTCTGTAAAACAATCATGCACATCTGGACAAGCATGGATGAATGGGAGGGGATTTTTGGGATCTGGATACACAGGAACCCACTTGATAAAATTTACCAAAAACATAAAACAGTACTCCCTCCGTCCCAAAATAACTGTCTCAACTCTAGTACAACTTTATACTAAAGTTAGTACGAAGTGAGACACTTATTTTAAGACGGAGGGAGTATAATATATCTTAATAACAAATGACCATTTGTGACCTGGGTAAAAAAAAGGAAAATGGTAGTGCTACAATTTAAGTTCCAAAGCATAGAAATGTGTTTTTTGGCTAAGCTTTAGAAAGTGGGTACACCTAAACCATCAGTCCATCACCATTCCAATATTTTGCTGGATGACGAGCAAATATAGTGTCAGCTGGCAGTTATGTGAGCTGTGTCAGAGGAACCACAATAGAGGCCAATCTGGTAATGGGTAAGCCGTCTATAGCGTCGGAAGTCAATAGGGTATGAGCAAATCTGGTTCAAGGGCATTATTAGACTGTTGAAACATGGCGGGAACATTCACAAGGGCTTGTCTGCGACGACTAATTTTGCAGAGACAGAAGCTAGTGCGCCCACTGCATGCTCGTAAGCTCACCTAACAGAAAAAAAAGGGAAGTCTCGGCACAGCCGTTTCTATACCTGCACTCATTTCGTCCCTAAGATTGTGGGAAACACACATTGGAACTACGGACATGCGTAATTGTACTACTTAATGAGTACAACTACCATGCCAAGAAAGAAGGGATCATGGAGGTAGAGTGTGCGTGCGTGTATGGGTGAGTGTACGTGTGTATGTATGAACGTATGTACTGTGTTAAAAGAAAGCGATCGACCGTATCTTTGATGCTTGGTGCTGTACGTTTACTCATGCGCAGAAGGTGCGCAACCCGTCGCTGAGGAGGCTGCTGCTGGACGAGGAGACCCTGACGGAGGGCAAGATCGAGGCCATGGTGTCGCAGTTCCTGGCGCAGGTCAAGGACGGGACGTGGGCGGAGCACGGGTGGCCCAAGGTGTGGACGGACTACGCCGTCTCCAAGCTGGCGCTGAACGCCTACACCCGCGTCCTGGCGCGGCGGCTGCAGTCCGGCGGCGAGCGCGTCAGCGTGAACTGCTTCTGCCCCGGGTTCACGCGGACCGACATGACCAAGGGCTGGGGCAAGCGCACCGCCGAGGAGGTGGCCGACTTCGGCGCCCAGCTCGCGCTGCTCCCGCCCGGCGAGCTCCCCACCGGCACCTTCTTCAAGTGGCGCACGCCGCAGCTCTACTCCAAGCTGTGAGAGACGGAGGATCGCACGAGTCCGATGGTGTTCGTCTGTACGTCCCGTGCGTGGTCGATGGTTGCTGGAATTCTAGGCGCCTTGCTGTACGTCCGTGGTGGAGTAAATATCTCGTTTCAGTTTAGCCATCGTTGTTGCTAGTTCGCTGCTGCTCCTACCTAAGTGTACAATAGCTGATAAATCGCTGGTGTTCTGCTCGTCCCATTGCTTTGGATCTTAACACGGCATGGATTCAAGTAGCGTCTCATTGCTTAGCCGTCAGCCCGTCACCAAGATTGTAGAGAACAATGTGAGCCCGTGTAGTGCCATTGTGCCATCTTCCGGGAAATCAAGCAGAAACACCGGCACTGTGTGTGTGGCAACGTCCCCTCTTGGCCAGATGGAGAATAATTTGGATGATCATATCATAGCAGGGGCCGCCTTGGCTAGAAGTAGGGCATCATGTTCGCTTCCTTGCTCCTCGGGAGATCGCCTGTATTCCGTTTGGCATTTATTAATATAAGGGTCAGAGTTTCGATGTTGTACTGATCGCTATGTTGATGTGTTTGTGCCCCCTGTGTAATGCAGTTTATGCAGGAGGCAGATCAAGCCAATACTTGGACATTTCTTTTTCACTTTAGCTATATGCAAGTCAACTGATTTTTAAATTGGGGTAAGCAGTGGTGGGGGCAACCAAATATGAGTAATGGGCCAGTTTTACTAGATATTTGGGCCATTTATCTATAAGCATTCAGAAGATTTTGCATTGGCTGGGGGGCGGCGGCCCAGGTTGGCCCAGCCGAAGCAATAATCCTACATCTACGTAAAGTCTACGAAGACTAACGTAACCTTCCTAACTAATTAACTTCGCCCCCCTGATTTTCAGGTGGGTGGGGCCCCTTCCTCCCCCTTCTCCAATAATAATTACACACGTTGCACTTCACGTAAAACACGTAACATTATTTACTTAAGTGTAACATTGCTCCAGCCGAAGTTCCGCCACTGTGGATAAGTTGATTATCTGACTGTTGGTTCCCTTGTTAAGATTTGTGCTATTTTTTTATTATGTTGTTTCATTGCTACTTAGGCTGGATTTTGACTTGCCCTTATTTAGGGTATGTTGTTTCATTGCTACTTAGGCTGAATTTTGACTTGTCTTTGTTTGGGTAAGTCGATTTTTCATTTAAAACCCATTACACATTGCCTGATTTTTTTTGTATGCATTTTTGCTTTTTGTTCTATTTATTTATTTTAGTTTTTTTCTACATGGGTAATTTTTACATGTTGGATGAGCGAAAATGTATACATGCAAGTGCTATACTGTATGTTTGTAAGTTATATTACAATATGAAAATTACATTGTTATATACTTATTATTTGCATATTAAAAAGTGCAACTTCGGTGCACAAGTTGTGTGAATGTTTTTTTAAGGTTTTCTCTTTCCTTCTTCATAAAGGGTAATACAAATGTCACTAACTCATCTTGTCTTACATAGCTTCACTATTTTGATTTTTTAAGTTTTCATTTTATTTTCTTTATTCTGTGAGGGTAATACCAATGCCGCTAATTCATTCCTTTCTAGGAGACTTCTTTTAGAGAAAGTACTATAGGTTTATTCTTACATAGTATTATAGAAAAAAATAGAATTTTGGTGTAAATTATGTGCAAGTTTTATCATTATTTGTTTTTAAATTTTTATTTTTCTTTCTTCCTAAAGCTTAATACTAAGGCCTCTAATTCATTTTTCTTAAAAACTTCATTATTTTGATTTTTTATTGTTCTTCTTCTTTAAGGGTAATACCAATGTCGCTAGTTTATACCATCTTACAAAACTTCTTCTCAAGAAACAATCACTAGTATATGCATGTTTTTGCATATGATAAAAAAGCAAAATTTCTGTGTAAATTGTGTGCAATTTTTATTTATCTATTTAAATTGTTTTCTTCTGAAAGGGTACTGCCAAGCCACTAATTCATTTTTCCTTAGATTTTTTTACTACTTTGATTTTGTTTTAGTTTTTATTTCTTCTTTAAGTGTAAAAATTACCAATGCCACTATCCTAAAAAAATACCAATGCCGCTAATTCACTCCTTCTAGAAAAGTTATTTCTTACGAAAATTCTACTGTTATAAGCTTATCCTTGCATATTATGAAAAAATAGTTTATGTGTATTTGTTTCTTTTTTTCATATTTTTCTTCTTCTTAAAGGGTGATACGGATGCTACTAATTCATTGTTTATTATTTTGATTTTGTGTTTTTATTTTATCTTCTTCCTTTAGAGAACTATACATATTATATACATGCCTATGTGTTTGATCATCATCCTCATGTGAATATTAATTGAACTCTAACTTCGCATATATAAACAACCCTCATACCGTAGTTAAGTTTCATTAGATCGATTGATCAAAACTTACACACAAAATATAATAGTATAACTAGCTAGCGTGTGTTTTCAGGCAAGGAATACGTATGTCTGAAGTATGCATCACTCTCGATGGTCGCCGCCGGCTAGTGCGCCCTCTTGTCAATGGAAAAAAAGATGTCCGGCAAAAATTCTAAATTCATTGTTTCTTAGAAAACTTTTTTTCTTTATTCATTTATAGTCGTTTTTGTTTTGTGTCTTATCATGTATCAGGTAGTTTTTAGTATGTTTCAAACCAAGCCTAAGTATCTGATGGGCTTTTGTTTTGTGGTTGCAAAATGGTGAGTGCTCCTCTAAAAGAAACGGCTTACCCAAATTGGTGCAAGTCAATTTTGATTCCGAGAAAAATCAACTTACTCAAATTAGTACAAGTCAATTGTGAGTCTGATAAAAATTGTATTGCCCATAAAAAAATTGCAGACGACTTTTTTTCCAACTTAAGGAGCCTCCTGGTACCAATTTCATTGCAACAATGAAACTAATAGTACAACACGGGTGTAATCTGATTCCGATGATTCATTTTTAAAGTTAGCTGACTACATGCACTAAACTACCACAGAGCTGAACGTTTGCCAAAACCTTCACCCAACTATCCTATTATTACATAAAAGCAAACCTCAAAAACAACTCCACCTTCATATGAGGGAGTTGATATGGGGTCTTATTTTTGAGATTGTGGAGATAGAGTGGCTTTAATGCATGACGTGGTATTGATGGCTTCGGCCCAAAGCTAGTAAGGAGATTTATAGTCATCACACATGGTCCTTGCCATCTCTATATGTGTATCATTCTTCTTGTCCGCCACACCATTTTGTTGAGGGAGTATGTCATGGCATATTGGTGTTTGATCCCCCCACCTCATCACTCAACAACTCGTCCATCATGTAATTCTTTAACTCATTGTCATTGTCACTTTGAATTACCATGATCTCTTGATTGTGTTGATGTTGAGTTTCTTCGGCAAATTTGATGGTATCATGGTTTTCATCCTTAGTCTTGGGAAAGAACACCCATGTATATCTTGTATAGTTGTCAAGAATGACAAGGCAAAAACCTTGTCACACCTAAACTGTCATAAGATGAAGGTTCAAAGAGATTCAAATGAAGGAGCTTAAAAGGCCTCGCCACTGTTATGATAGTCACTGTCTTATCCTTCTTCCATGTAGCTTGCTGGCAATACAAGCGGTACAAACTCACACTTGGGCAAAAATTCACATCTTTAGTTCGAGAATGTGCTAGCCCTTTAGAAGAGATTGTAAATTCTCATACCCACGTGGGCTAGCCTATGACACAATAGCCACCCCACATCGGCCTTGGCCATTAGTCATGTTACAAGATGTGAGCTCTGTTCCGAGAAATCATCCACATAAAGGTTGTCTTTAACATGCCCAACAAAGACCACTTTGACATTATCTCTTCTAAAGGTCGTCATATGAAATTCACCAAAATGAGAATCATAAGCGACACATGCCAATTGAATAGTGGAAAGTAAATTGTAGTGGAGGGATTGGATAAGCATGACTTTCGAAAGTGAAGCATCACTACAGATTACCACCTTTACCAAAACCAATACCTCGATGTTCGAGGAGGACTTGAGTGCATCTACGAACTCCATGAGCATATCCCTCTCCAAGATCATATTTGTGCATCCACTATCGATCACACATTGAGCTCCACCATATGTATAGTCCTACATGAATCAAGCCTTGATTACATGTACTCATTTCTTAATGGGCCTAGAGTGTTAGAAGCAAGTTTCTTAGGAACTCAAATAGTCCAAGCATAATCATCATAGTTAGTGCGCACAAATTTAGCATATGGGTACCCATCCTTACCTTTCATAAGGACATAAGATGGATTGTTGTTTCCGACCAAGTCATTGAGAGTAGCATTGTCCCTAATGTCATTACTCCCCCAACCTTTGTTGGGGAACGTAGCAGAATTTTAAAATTTTCTACGCATCACCAAGATCAATCTATGGAGTCATCTAGCAACGAGGGAGAGAGGAGTGCATCTACATACCCTTGTAGATCACGAGCGGAAGCGTTCAAGAGAACGGGGTTGATGGAGTCGTACTCGACGTGATTCAAATCACCGATGACCTAGTGCCGAACGGACAGCACCTCCGCGTTCAACACACGTACGGTTGGGAGACGTCTCCTCCTTCTTGATCCAGCAAGGGGGAAGGAGAGGTTGATGAAGATCCAGCAGCACGACGGCGTGGTGGTGGAAGCAACGGTGATCTCGGCAGGGCTTCGCCAAACGCTGGGAGACGGAGGAGTGTCACGGGAGGGAGAGGGAGAGGCCAGGGGCTTAGGTGCGGCTGCCCTCCCTCCCCCCACTATATATAGGGTGCCTAGGGGGCACCGGCCCTAGGAGATCCAATCTCCTAAGGGGGGCGGCGGCCAAGGGGGTGCCTTGCCCCCCAAGGCAAGGGTGGCGCCCCCACCCCTAGGGTTTCTAACCCTAGGCGCAGGGGGAGGCCCAAGGGGGGGCGCACCAGCCCACTAGGGGCTGGTTCCCCTCCCACTTCAGCCCATGGGGCCCTCCGGGATAGGTGGCCCCACCCGGTGGACCCCTGGGACCCTTCCGGTGGTCCCAGTACAATACCGGTGACCCCAAAACTTTCCCGATGGCCGAAACTGGACTTCCTATATATAAATCTTTACCTCCGGACCATTTCGGAACTCCTCGTGACGTCCAGGATCTCATCCGGGACTCCGAACAACTTTCGGGTTTACCGTGTGCTAATATCTCTACAACCCTAGCGTCACCGAACCTTAAGTGTGTAGACCCTACGGGTTCGGGAGACATGCAGACATGACCGAGAAGCCTCTACGGTCAATAACCAATAGCGGGATCTGGATACCCATGTTGGCTCCCACATGCTCCATGATGATCTCATCGGATGAACCACGATGTCGAGGATTCAATCAATCCGTATACAATTCCCTTTGTCAATCGGTACGTTACTTGCCCGAGACTCGATCGTCGGTATCCCAATACCTTGTTCAGTCTCGTTACCGGCAAGTCACTTTACTCGTACCGTAATGCATGATCCCGTGATCAATCACTTGATCACTTTGAGCTCATTATGATGATGCATTACCGAGTGGGCCTAGAGATACCTCTCCGTCATACGGAGTGACAAATCCTAGTCTCGATTCGTGCCAACCCAACAGACACTTTCGGAGATACCTGTAATGTACCTTTATAGTCACCCAGTTACGTTGTGACGTTTGGCACACCCAAGGCACTCCTACGGTATCCGGGAGTTGCACAATCTCATGGTCTAAGGAAATGATACTTGACATTCAGAAAAGCTACAACAAACGAACTACACAATCTTTGAGCTAAGCTTAGGATTGGGTCTTGTCCATCACATCATTCTCCTAATGATGTGATCCCGTGATCAATGACATCCAATGTCCATAGTCAGGAAACCATGACTATCTTTTGATCAACGAGCTAGTCAACTAGAGGCTCACTAGGGACGTGTTGTGGTCTATGTATTCACACATGTATTACGATTTCCGGATAACACAATTATAGCATGAACAATAGACAATTATCATGAACAAAGAAATATAAAAATAACCATTTTATTATTGCCTCTAGGTCATATTTCCAATAGTCTCCCACTTGCACTAGAGTCAATATTCTAGTTACATTGTGATGAATCAAACACCCATGCAGTTCTGGTGTTGATCATGTTTTGCTCTAGGGAGAGGTTTAGTCAACGGATCTGCTACATTCAGGTCCGTATGTACTTTACAAATCTCTATGTCTCCATTTTAAACACTTTTACGAATGGAGTTGAAGCAACGCTTGATATGCCTGGTCTTCCTATGAAACTTGGGCTCCTTGGCAAGGGCAATAGCTCCAGTGTTGTCACAGAAGAGAGTCATCGGGCCCGACGCATTGGGTATGACTCCTAGGTTGGTAATGAACTCCTTCACCCAGACTGCTTCTTGTGCTGCCTCCGAGGCTGCCATGTACTCTGCTTCACATGTAGATCCCGCCACAACGCTTTGCTTGCAACTGCACCAGCTTACTGCCCCACCATTCAAAATATACACGTATCCGGTTTGTGACTTAGAGTCATCCAGATCTGTGTCGAAGCTAGCATCGACGTAACCCTTTACGACGAGCTCTTCGTCACCTCCATAAACGAGAAACATTTCCTTAGTCCTTTTCAGGTACTTCAAGATATTCTTGACCGCTGTCCAGTGTTCCATGCCGGGATTACTTTGGTACCTTCCTACCAAACTTACGGCAAGGTTTACATCAGGTCTGGTACACGGCATAGCATACATGATAGACCCTATGGCCGAGGCATAGGGGACGACACTCATCTTTTCTCTATCTTTTGCCGTGGTCGGGCATTGAGCCGTGCTCAATCTCGTACCTTGCAATACAGGCAAGAACCCCTTCTTTGACTGATCCATTTTGAACTTCTTCAATATCTTGTCAAGGTACGTACTCTGTGAAAGACCAATGAGGCGTCTCGATCTATCTCTATAGATCTTGATGCCTAATATATAAGCAGCTTCTCCAAGGTCCTTCATTGAAAAACACTTGTTCAAGTAGGCCTTTATGCTTTCCAAGAATTCTATATCATTTCCCATCAACAGTATGTCATCCACATACAATATGAGAAATGCTACAGAGCTCCCACTCACTTTCTTGTAAATGCGGGCTTCTCCATAAGTCTGCATAAACTCAAACGCTTTGATCATCTCATCAAAGCGAATGTTCCAACTCCGAGATGCTTGCACCAGCCCATAAATTGAGCGTTGGAGCTTGCACACCTTGTCAACATTCTTAGGATCGACAAAACCTTCCGGCTGCATCATATACAATTCTTCCTTAAGGAAACCATTAAGGAATGCCGTTTTGACATCCATTTGCCGTATTTCATAATCATAGAATGCAGAAATTGCTAACATGATTCGGACGACCTTCTGCTTCGCTATGGGTGAGAAAGTCTCATCGTAGTCAACCCCTTGAACTTGTCGATAACCCTTAGCGACAAGGCGAGCTTTATAGATGGTCACATTACCATTCGCGTGTGTCTTCTTCTTAAAGATCCATTTATTTTCTATGGCTCGCCGGTCAACGGGCAAGTCAGTCAAAGTCCACACTTCGTTTTCATACATGGATCCTATCTCGGATTTCATGGCTTCCAGCCATTTGTCGGAATCCGGGCCCGCAATTTCTTCTTCATAGTTCGAAGGTTCACCGTTGTCTAACAACATGATTTCCAAGACAGGGTTGCCGTACCACTCTGGTGCGGAACGTGTCCTTGTGGACCTACGAAGTTCAGTAGCAACTTGATCTGAAGTTTCATGATCATCACCATCAACTTCCTCTCTAGTCGGTGCAGGCACCTCAGGAACATTTTCTTGAGCTGCGCCACTTACCGGTTCAAGAGGTAATACTTCATCAAGTTCCACCTTCCTCCCACTTATTTCTTTCGAGAGAAACTCTTTCTCTAAAAAGGACCCATTCTTGGCAACAAAGATCTTGCCTTCGGATCTGAGGTAGAAGGTATACCCAACAGTTTCTTTAGGGTATCCTATGAAGACGCATTTTTCCGACTTGGGTTCGAGCTTTTCAGGTTGAAGTTTCTTGACATAAGCATCGCATCCCCAAACTTTTAGAAACGACAGCTTAGGTTTCTTCCCAAACCATAATTCATACGGTGTCGTCTCAACGGATTTCGACGGAGCCCTATTTAAAGTGAATGCGGCAGTCTCTAAAGTATAGCCCCAAAATGATAGCGGTAAATCGATAAGAGACATCATAGATCGCACCATATCTAATAGAGTGCGATTACGATGTTCGGACACACCATTACGCTGAGGTGTTCCAGGCGGCGTTAGTTGTGAAACTATTCCATATTTTCTTAAGTGTGTGCCAAATTCGTGACTCAAGTATTCTCCCCCATGATCTGATCGCAAAAACTTGATTTTCCTGTCACGTTGATTCTCAACCTTACTCTGAAATTCCTTGAACTTTTCAAAGGTCTCAGACTTGTGTTTCATTAAGTAGACATACCCATATCTACTCAAGTCATCAGTAAGGGTGAGAACATAACGATAGCCATCGCGAGCCTCAACACTCATTGGACCGCACACATCAGTATGTATGATTTCCAATAAGTTGGTTGCTCGCTCCATTGTTCCTGAGAACGGAGTCTTTGTCATTTTACCCATGAGGCATGGTTCGCATGTGTCAAATGATTCGTAATCAAGAGACTCTAAAAGTCCATCTGCATGGAGCTTCTTCATGCGTTTGACACCTATGTGACCAAGGCGGCAGTGCCACAAGTATGTGGGACTATCATTATCAATCTTACATCTTTTGGTATGCACACTATGAATATGTGTAGCATTACGCTCGAGATTCATTAAGAATAAACCATTCACCATCGGAGCATGACCATAAAACATATCTCTCATATAAATAGAACAACCATTATTCTCGGATTTAAATGAGTAGCCATCTCGAATTAAACAAGATCCTGATACAATGTTCATGCTCAAAGCTGGCACTAAATAACAATTATTGAGGTTTAAAACTAATCCCGTGGGTAAATGTAGAGGTAGCGTGCCGACGGCGATCACATCGACCTTGGAACCATTCCCGACGCGCATCGTCACCTCGTCCTTCGCCAGTCTCCGTTTATTTCGCAGCTCCTGCTTTGAGTTACAAATGTGAGCAACCGCATCGGTATCAAATACCCAGGAGCTACTACGAGTGCTGGTAAGGTACACATCAATTACATGTATATCACATATACCTTTCGTGTTGCCGGCCTTCTTGCCCGCTAAGTATTTGGGGCAGTTCCGCTTCCAGTGACCACTTCCCTTGCAATAAAAACACTCAGTCTCGGGCTTGGGTCCATTCTTTGGCTTCTTCCCGGCAGCTTGCTTACCGGGCGCGGCAACTCCCTTGCCGTCCTTCTTGAAGTTCTTCTTACCCTTGCCTTTCTTGAACTTAGTGGTTTTATTCACCATCAACACTTGATGTTCCTTTTTGACTTCTACCTCTGCTGATTTCAGCATTGCAAATACTTCAGGAATGGTCTTTTCCACCCCCTGCATATTGAAGTTCATCACAAAGCTCTTGTAGCTCGGTGGAAGCGACTGAAGGATTCTGTCAATGACTGCGTCATCCGGGAGATTAACTCCCAGCTGAGTCAAGCGGTTATGCAACCCAGACATTTTGAGTATGTGCTCACTGACAGAACTATTTTCCTCCATCTTACAGCTGAAGAACTTGTCGGAGACTTCATATCTCTCGACCCGGGCATGAGCTTGAAAAACTATTTTCAGCTCTTCGAACATCTCATATGCTCCGTGTCTCTCAAAACGCTTTTGGAGCCCCGGTTCTAAGCTGTAAAGTGTTCTGCACTGAACGAGGGAGTAATCATCAGCACGTGTCTGCCAAGTGTTCATAACGTCTTGGTTCTGTGGGACGGGTGCGTCACCTAGCGGTGCTTCTAGGACATAATCTTTCTTGACAGCTATGAGGATGATCCTCAGGTTCCGGACCCAGTCTGTATAGTTGCTGCCATCGTCTTTCAGCTTGGTTTTCTCTAGGAACACGTTGAAGTTGAGGACAACGTGGGCCATTTTATCTACAAGACATATTGTAAAGATTTTAGACTAAGTTCATGATAATTAAGTTCATCTAATCAAATTATTCAATGAACTCCCACTCAGATAGACATCTCTCCAGTCATCTAAGTATAACATGATCCGAGTTAACTAGGCCGTGTCCGATCATCACGTGAGACGGACTAGTCAACATCGGTGAACATCTTCATGTTGATCGTATCTTCTATACGACTAATGCTCGACCTTTCGGTCTACTGTGTTCCGAGGCCATGTCTGTACATGCTAGGCTCGTCAAGTTAACCTAAGTGTATTGCGTGTGTAAATCTGTCTTACATCCGTTGTATTCGAACGTTAGAATCTATCACACCCGATCATCACGTGGTGCTTCGAAACAACGAACCTTCGCAACGGTGCACAGTTAGGGGGAACACTTTCTTGAAATTGTTACGAGGGATCATCTTATTTAAGCTACCGTCGTTCTAAGCAAATAAGATGTAAAACATTATAAACATCACATGCAATCAAATAGTGACATGATATGGCCAATATCATTTGCTCCTTTGATCTCCATCTTCGGGGCTCCATGATCATCGTTGTCACCGGCATGACACCATGATCTCCATCATCATGATCTCCATCGTCGTGTCTTCTTGAAGTTGTCTCGTCATCTATTACTTCTACTACTATGGCTAACGCTTTAGCAATAAAGTAAAGTAATTACATGACGTTTATGTTGACACGCAGGTCATAAATAAATAAAGACAACTCCTATGACTCCTGCCGGTTGTCATACTCATCGACATGCAAGTCGTGATTCCTATTACAAGAACAAGATCATCTCATACATCACATATATCATTCATCACATCCTTTGGCCATATCACATCACAAAACACTTGCTGCAAAAACAAGTTAGACGTCCTCTAATTGTTGTTGCAAATTTTTTACGTGGCTGCTATAGGTTTCTAGCAAGAACATTTCTTACCTACGCCAAAACTACAACATGAATTGCCAATTTCTATTTACCCTTCATAAGGACCCTGTTCATCGAATCCGATCCGACTAAAGTGGGAGAGACAGACACCCGCCAGCCACCTTATACAACTAGTGCATGTCAGTCGGTGGAACCGGTCTCACGTAAGCGTACGTGTAAGGTTGGTCCGGGCCGCTTCATCCCACGATGCCGCCGAATCAAGATAAGACTAGTAACGGCAAGAAAATTGACAATATCGATGCCCACAACTACTTTGTGTTCTACTCGTGCATAGTAACTACGCATAGACCTAGCTCATGATGCCACTATTGGGGAACGTAGCAGAATTTTAAAATTTTCTACGCAGCACCAAGATCAATCTATGGAGTCATTTAGCAACGAGGGAGAGAGGAGTGCATCTACATACCCTTGTAGATCACGAGCGGAAGCGTTCAAGAGAACGGGGTTGATGGAGTCATACTCGACGTGATTCAAATCACCGATGACCTAGTGCCGAACGGACAGCACCTCCGCGTTCAACACACGTACGGTTGGGAGACGTCTCCTCCTTCTTGATCCAGCAAGGGGGAAGGAGAGGTTGATGAAGATCCAGCAGCACGACGGCGTGGTGGTGGAAGCAACGGTGATCTCGGCAGGGCTTCGCCAAGCGCTGGGAGACGGAGGAGTGTCACGGGAGGGAGAGGGAGAGGCCAGGGGCTTAGGTGCGGCTGCCCTCCCTCCCCCCACTATATATAGGGTGCCTAGGGGGCGCCGGCCCTAGGAGATCCAATCTCCTAAGGGGGGCGGCGGCCAAGGGGGTGCCTTGCCCCCCAAGGCAAGGGTGGCGCCCCCACCCCTAGGGTTTCTAACCCTAGGCGCAGGGGGAGGCCCAAGGGGGGGCGCACCAGCCCACTAGGGGCTGGTTCCCCTCCCACTTCAGCCCATGGGGCCCTCCGGGATAGGTGGCCCCACCCGGTGGACCCCTGGGACCCTTCCGGTGGTCCCAGTACAATACCGGTGACCCCAAAACTTTCCCGATGGCCGAAACTGGACTTCCTATATATAAATCTTTACCTCCGGACCATTTCGGAACTCCTCGTGACGTCCAGGATCTCATCCGGGACTCCGAACAACTTTCGGGTTACCGTGTGCTAATATCTCTACAACCCTAGCGTCACCGAACCTTAAGTGTGTAGACCCTACGGGTTCGGGAGACATGCAGACATGACCGAGAAGGCTCTCCGGTCAATAACCAACAGCGGGATCTGGATACCCATGTTGGCTCCCACATGCTCCACGATGATCTCATCGGATGAACCACGATGTCGAGGATTCAATCAATCCGTATACAATTCCCTTTGTCAATCGATACGTTACTTGCCCGAGACTCGATCGTCGGTATCCCAATACCTTGTTCAGTCTCGTTACCGGCAAGTCACTTTACTCGTACCGTAATGCATGATCCCATGATCAATCACTTGATCACTTTGAGCTCATTATGATGATGCATTACCGAGTGGGCCCAGAGATACCTCTCCGTCATACGGAGTGACAAATCCTAGTCTCGATTCGTGCCAACCCAACAGACACTTTCGGAGATACCTGTAATGTACCTTTATAGTCACCCAGTTACGTTGTGACGTTTGGCACACCCAAGGCACTCCTACGGTATCTGGGAGTTGCACAATCTCATGGTCTAAGGAAATGATACTTGACATTCAGAAAAGCTACAGCAAATGAACTACACGATCTTTGGGCTAAGCTTAGGATTGGGTCTTGTCCATCACATCATTTTCCTAATGATGTGATCCCGTTACCAATGACATCCGATGTCCATAGTCAGGAAACCATGACTATCTTTTGATCAACGAGCTAGTCAACTAGAGGCTCACTAGGGACGTGTTGTGGTCTATGTATTCACACATGTATTACGATTTCCGGATAACACAATTATAGCATGAACAATAGACAATTATCATGAACAAAGAAATATAATAATAACCATTTTATTATTGCCTCTAGGGCATATTTCCAACAACCTTATCCTTCATCTTCTCCCTTTGGTTGTGCCCTTCTTGGACAAAGGCAATTATTTGAGGTTGGGGATGGGCATCTTTCCTTCTTCTTGTTCTGCTTGCTCTACTTCTGCTTCTTGGACAAGGGATCATCAAGTCCCCTCCTTGGCAAAGCATTTCTTTTGATTTCTTGATAGGTCATTTAAGCTCTTTTCACCCCAGATACAAGACACAAGGCCCTTCTAGAGTTGAGCTTCCAAATTCTCCTTCTCCTCAAGGAGTGATGCATTGTCGAGTGAAGAAGTATAGGCACCAAAGTTATATTAATTAATGGGAGGAGTGGCGCTGAGTGACTTAAAGACGATAGCGTGCGCATAATACTCGGTGAGAGCTATGAGCTCACCCTTGACAGGATTAGAGCTTTTCTCAAGGAGCTCATAATCCTCAACGGGTTTAACATGGTCAACTTGAAGATATGCATGTTTAGATTCTTCGATCGATTCCAGGGTTTAACAAAGGCGGCTACGACTATGAGACGCTGCTCCTTAGGAACATGTATATGAAGACTTTTCGACTGTCATCGATAGGGTTAGGCCGACTCCGGTATGAGAGCGGTATTATCTCGTTTGAAAAAAAAAGGCGTCCTGGGATTTTTCAAGCTGTTTGCCCGTGATTCTTTTTTTTTTCAGGACTTGTTTGCCCGTGACCGAAGAGTCCAAACGAGATTTGTTAGCGACGGCCGCCGCGGGGGGATCCCCGATTCCCGGGCTCAGAACAAGCCCACGGGCTTTGTTTAATCAGGATGGCCCACGCTTTAAAAAACTAGTACTAGTAGGAGCATGCTCTAGTTCGCTACTACTCCTAATTCCGGAAAGCGAACGCCGGAAGGGCCCACTCTACCATAGGCGCGAAAAGGTTAAGCTGGACGTGAAAGCAGGTGGGCCCGCTGCCGGCGCCGCTACATGCTAGTAGGAGTAGCACCACCACTAATCACACTAACCCCTCAAAAAAAAACCCACTAATCACACTATTCGTCGTTCACTGCTGACTGCTGAGAGACGAGACCAGCTTGGTCTGCTTTTCCAGCCGAAAAGAAGCGCAAGAAACATCAATCATGCACGCCTACAGCCTACTCGTACCACAATCCTTTTGTTTAGTGAGGCGGATTGGTTCAGATTATGCTATGTTATTCGCGGCGTGTAGAGCTGTTTGCACGCCAATATTGTAGCCGCCTCGCGCCTGCCCAAGCGTACCACACACCGGCATATAACTCGCTCTCGAGAATGTGGTGATTGCGACGGGTCGGCCGAACCTTCCTTCCTTGCCGATACACGGCAGCGCGTCAGCTGCCGGCCCAGCTCACGATCTGATCTTTCCTCGAAATGGCCGTTTCGACGGTGGCGCGCGCGCTCCCGAGGTGCGCGCACTGCATTTGCATGACGGGCCAGTTCGCGAGCTCTCGCCGGGCAAGGCACGCCGGGAGCGCGCGCGGCGCGTCGGTGTTTTGACCGCCGGCCGGCCGGCGGGCGCTGTCCGGTCTCGTTCTCAACGTTCGGCCCTTAATTGGGCTGCTCGTAGCACGTCTGCGGCGCCCAACGGCAGGCAGGGCTCGTATCCTCCCGGTTGTTCATACTTGATGCCGATCACACGTACGCGCATTTACCTCCATCCACTGAACCGATCCGATTAAATGCCTGGCCGAGGCGGCTCTGGCTGGCTCCCTCGCCGTCACGCGGGGCCCTGCGCGGGCGTTAGCCGTTGCGTCGGTTGCTCTTGCTCGGCCGTTCGTCCGGTACCTACCACAGCGCTTTCACTTTGCCGGCGGCCGGGCCGGGCCAGAGCGAAATGGCACGCAGCAAAAGCGAGATGCAGAATCAGAAGCAGAAACACACACAGCAAATGACACGAAGGCACCAAACGTCGCGTGCACCAGTAAAAACATCGCTGCTCAAATTTGTTCATGCGTGACATGATATCGACAACAACACAAGTGAGTGAGAGAGAACAAAAGGAAAACGACGAGGGGTGAGTGAGTGAGTGAGTGAACGGGAAGCGAGCAAGGGGAAGGAAGCTTCACGCCACGCCGGTGCTACGCTACCGACGCCCGCTTCCGCTCCCGCTGT
This sequence comes from Triticum urartu, assembly GCF_003073215.2. Classification (NCBI taxonomy): domain Eukaryota; kingdom Viridiplantae; phylum Streptophyta; class Magnoliopsida; order Poales; family Poaceae; genus Triticum; species Triticum urartu. The sequence goes on along the minus strand of NC_053023.1, from coordinate 583,065,270 downwards.
TGCGTCTCCGCCACCGCCTCGTCGTCGCCCTCCGACTCCGACTCCGCCAGCACCATCCGGCGGAGCGGGCTGGGGCCCAGGCGCCGGCGCTTGGCCGCCGTGGCGTGCCGCCGCCGGATCACCTCCATCTGGTTCCGCCGCCGCGTGGCGCCCTCGTCCACCACGAACCGCCGCATCAGGTGGTCGTCCGTCAGCGACTTGCCGCGGAACACCGGCCGCCGCGCGGCCTCCCCGCCGCCCGCCGCCCCGCGGTGCGGCTCAGCGCCCGGCGGCGGGGCCACCAGCGGGCTGGCGTTGGCGTTCGCGCCGCACCCGGACGCCGACGCCGACGACGCGCGCGGGTAGCTGTAGCTGCGGCGCGGCGCCACGTCGCCCGGCTGGAAGTAGAGCGACGGCTCGTTGTAGGAGGAGATGGGCGCGCAGAGGCAGACGCGCGTGAACGACGCCGCCACGTTCAGCGACGACGACTTGCGCAGCCTCCCCGGCCCGGCCGGCGCCGGCGCCGCCGCAGCCTTGCCGGTGGCCGACACCCCCGCCGCCGCGGCCGCCTTCGTCGTCGTCGGCGCCCCCGCCGGCTGCTTCCAGATGAGGAGCAGCAGCTCCACCGCGCGCTGGTACCACGGCGACTTCTTGGACAGGCCTCTCGCTCTGCCGTCTTTCGATCTGCATGCAAGCCATCACGTCAGCCGACACCAACTCCAAAAATATCAAAACATGAGCGCGCGCGCACACACGCGAGCTGGCTCACAGGATCGATGGGACATGGGAGGGGGTGCGTACCTTGGTTGGTGTGTGTTCTTGGCCATGTTTTGCAGCAAGAGGTGGTGGAGGAACATCTGGGCCGGCGCGCGCGGGGAGAAGGCGGTGAGGAGTTGAACCGAGGTCACATCAGGCTGTCACATTCCCTACTGGCATGCGATGCGAGTGAGAGGATCCATGGTCATGCGAGCACTGGGGCTGGAGTTAGTTAAGTTAAGGCCTGGAGACGAGGGGCAGTTTGGTCTCGTTGCTCCGGGCTGCACTTGGAGCAGTACACCGCAGGAGCATGTCGAAGTTCTCTGGAGGGAATAAGGCTTTTTTCAGGGGACCATTCCAAAACTTTGTTTTTTGAGGGTGACCATACCAAAACTTAACTCCGGAACAGGAAGACCCAGTATGTACTCTGGGCCTGTGGTGGGGCAGGGAACTGAATTACCACTGAAGATTTGATGATGGTGCTATGTAACGTCACACTGAAAAGTGTGTGTGCAATGCAAAACATACATACGATTGATGTACCCTGTTCACCAAGTCCGCATGAGCCGTCAATTTTTAACTTAAGGTCCAATGGCTGGTAGGAGTGTTACTTACGTTCAGATTTGACAGTGTCGTGGACATCATGCCTGAGGGTGCCTGATACGCTGATGCCTATATTTAAGGTGAGGGGCTATTTTTAAGGTGCCTTTCACTTCTGCAATTTAGGAAACAGATTATAGCGCCCTTAAACCTCAAAGGCGAATTAAGGAAACACATAACTATTAAAGATTGATGTTATATATTTCTTCCAGATTTGGTTTCATCACAATTTGACAAAGCAACAAGATGCGCTGATTTATTTTGGGCACCGCTAGGCGCCGGTCGAAACCCACCCACCCAGGTCGGTCGCATCAACTCATACAGGGAGAGGAGGCCCAGAACACGTGATACGCCCTAACCACGAAGCACCACCATCTCATCGCCGACCCTTACATAACCGCGTCCCGCGCTTGAGAACAACGCCCCCTGGAGCTTGCAACACCCATCTGCGCCGGTTCCAGCATGGCGGCGTCGTTGTAGCACACTTCCTGGTGGTTGTCGTTGCAGCACCTAGTTGCCACCATCGTAGCACGCCCGTCACAACACCACCATGCCGCCATTGCAGCTCACTGAGCCACCGCTCCCATCATCATCAACTTTTTCCATCGCTGGACGAAGCTTTTTCCATCGCCGGGTGCAGCTTCGCGGTTGTGTGTCGTCCAGCTTCCTTCGTCTCCCGGTGCCGTCTCTCTGGTTGAAGATTTTGGCGTCGCCTGTTGAAGTTTTCTTGGCCGCCAGTTGCAGCTCTGGCGACACTCCTTGCCGTTGGTTCGAGCATCTTGTGTCGCCGATTGTAGCACCCCACACTGCTACTTGAATCCATCTCGGGCACCGCTGCCCCCCCCCCTCACCACTCGTCCCCATGACACCACTCTTGCCGGCAACAAAAAAGACGATTGGTCCCAGCACGATGCCTCACTCGTCGTAGCATCTGCGCAGCATGGGTGTCGCCACCGCGGTACCGTGCCTCACCGACTTCTAGCATCGCGTCTCACACGTTGCATCACCATTCCTTGCCGGTTGCATTATGTGGCTGTCATGATAGCAGCACACGACCCCTCCCCTCCCCCCTCCCTTGGCGCGGGTGTTGTCATTGCAGCTCCACTTGTGGCTGGGAAAAAATGGGAGAGGGACGGGTAGGCACGACCATGGCTGGGGAAAAGGAGAGAGGTTTGTCCCTGTTATAATGAGCCCTGGTTGTTGCTACTTGGAGCAGTCCGAGGTCGTCCCTTGTTGTGCGCGCGTGACAGTGTCTCGCAGCACCGGCGAGCCTCGCGGTGGGGTGATGGGAGCCTCTCTCATCGGCGCACACACACAAGAGGAGAAGATTGGGGGTGGGTGTGCGGCGGTGGCTAGAATTTTGAAGGAACGAGAGATTGGTGCTGCATGTGAAAAGATAAGGGCGGGATGGGTGATTTGCCGGACCCATTCAAGGACGCGTGCCAATAGGAGGTGACGTACGAAAGCTGTGGCCGGTCGCCCGACTCAAATCATTTACCTTTTTTTTTGCTAAGATGTGCATTTTAGTATAAAAAATAATATCAAATATTAATCATTGAACCAAGTCTCCTCCACGCCGCCACTTCGGCCCCTTCCCTCTCTCTTTCTCCCTCTCTCTCAACGATTCATCCACCGGCCAGAGCAGTGGGGGCCCATCCTTTTTGTTTTTACTTCTTATTTACCTTAGATTTTTATTTCTCTGACGACATCAACGAGGTGCACGGCAATGATGCATTGGAATAAGCTCTCTCCGCCCTTGCCCTACATGGACGACGACTGATATAGCACCGACGAAGGGATTGCGAGGATCATCCTTGATAGATTTGTGGCTCTTTTTTATGTTGGCACTTGATGTGTCAATAAGGGGAAGCAATTGACTAGATCTTGGTGAGCTGATGTCAACCTCGTCTTTCGGTTTGTTCTACAGCATGACTCCGTTTCTTCTACCCTCCTGTACTAGTGGTGAATGATTTCAAACCTACAGTTCATGGGATGATGGCTCAACCGATATTCCTCTAGCGACGAGTGACCATTGTAGTCTTCAAAGTCTGGTATAACTAGCAACCAGTGGCTATTGCAGTCTTCAAAGTCTGGTATAACGGGTGCGTTTGCAGGTACCCCTTTCCCTTACTTCTGGTTCAGTGCATTTCTGAAGCTTTGACACATGGAAAACAATCGAAAGAAGAAGATGTCCAGTATGATTTTCAATGAAATTCTTTTTATGGTCGTTATGTGTCTCGGTCTATTTTGTTTGTAATGTTTAATGCTTTCATTGAGAAATTTTAGTTATAAGATGCCGTCGTCGTCAAGTGTCTTTGCTTGAAAAAAATATTAATCACTGGAGAGAAAAAATGTATATATGGATTATTAATCATGTAAGTAATTTAGACAAACTTCACTTCTGCCAATTGTACCACGCCACACGTACATAATTTCATTTCCTTTTTTGAGTTGAAATATAAATAATTTCAATGGACATATTTAAGTGCACAAACAAAATCCTTAGATGACTAAATATATCACATGGTATTTTTCTCCCAACAGCGTAGGATATTTTACATTTAACCAACATGCATAGTGTATATAAAAGTTACTGTTTGTAACGAGAGGGCATCAAATCTAACAAGAGTTTTTTAGTTGACAAGAATATTTCTTATTTCTCTTTTGATTGCTACAGTTTTTTTATTACCTTTGAGAATCGATGGTAGGATCAACCTATGCTCTTACCTTCTATGAAGTAAGTGGGAGTTGTTAAAATTCCTCCCAAGAAGATTAGGGTTTCTGCCCCCTTGCCGTTGCTGCCGGTTCGCCTTGCCTCCGGTGACCCTTGGATCTTGGAGGTGCGGTGGACCTAGGAGCTCGTCCTTGCTTTAGGTAATTTTAGTGTCTTAGCTCGTCTTTCCAAGTGTCTACTACAATAAGATTTGTCCGGCTCTGGTAAAGAAGGGACAATGATGGCAGCGCGTCCTTGGTTCATTTCAGTGCTAGTTGTCGTTTCTAGGTGGTCCATGGACCGGGTTCTAACTTTTAACACTTCTCATGATATTTGTACTTCTGTTGCAAATTATTAATAGATCGCAGGAGTTGTTGGCAAAAAACGGTGTTACTGGGTCGCAATATAAGGGCTAGTCACCACTTCTAGAACGTGACCCTAGCAGAATACATCAGCCTCTTATAAAATGCAGTACTCTTATGTCGCATACCTAGTACAATACAAGCGATTGCAAGAACGTACGTATGTCCTACTAGTATATGTTATCCTGCATCCATGATTTCGGGAGAGACCAAACCAACGCCGCGGAATTCCAGCGCTACATCTCAAAGAAGAAGCAAAGATATACATATGCAGGTACCAGCCTTTTTACAAGCTTGATCGACACTGCTGTCTTCCTTTTCTTCGCTGCATGCATAGCATGTTAGCATGCATCCACTTTTCCTATAGCTATGATTCCTCCCAGGCAATGCAATGGAGCTGCTGAACAATTTTAAACCCCAGCGGCGATGGGCCAAAGCAATATCGCAACGCTGGCTTTTTGCATGCATGGACTGCATCATACTGGTATCATACAATAACAGTTCTAGTTCTAGCGAGCAACCAATGGCTACCGGGCTACACCTGCACGGCTAGGGAGGTAGTTAAGGCCGCATCGCTTTGAGCCATACTACTCCTACTATAATCTCTCGTGGTCGGCCAATACCAAATCCATCTGGTAGTACTCCCTCCGGTCCTTTTTACTCTGCACATTGGATTTGCCGAAAGTCAAACTTAGCTAAGTTTGATCAAATTTATATTAGAAATTATTAGCATCTATAATATCTAATAAATATAATATGAAAATATATTCCGAGATGAATCTAATGATGTTGATGTTGTTATGCAAATGTCAATAATTTTTTACATAAAATTGGTCAAAGTTGGATGAGATTGACTTCAGACAAACCTAATATGCAGAGTAAAAAGGACCGGAGGGAGGACGTGGTACCACAGGCTGCGATGCTACAGTCTACTAGTACTACATGTCTCTGCATTTGGAGCCTGCATCAGCAAAGATTTCTTCTAGTCCTTGTACTAAGATATATGCTACTCTACCACCCCTATGCTATGGCTACTTTATATTGCTGGTACAAAATTTATTAGGGGTTTAGGTCGTTTCAATGTCCCTCATGTACTTTGCGCAATGAAATTTCTTCCCGTGTACCGATTTGAAATTGAAACGGTTGGGTGCGCAAGGCCGATCGTCGAGGTTTGCTTTGCTTTGATCGACCAACTACCTTTGAGCCTTGAGGGTATGGAATGGAAAAGCTGATTAGCAAAAGTTAATTTGATGTGCTCTCTAGAGTTAAGGCTCTAGTGCCTAGGTTGGGAAGGACAAGGTTGGTGGACCGCCCTTGGCCGACGATGAGAGGGGAACAGGAACATGGAGGGGGTAGAAAGGGCAGGCGGCCAGGGCACAACTGTTCCCATCGTGGAGCACGTACGTACGTACGACGTCCACATTATACATGCTCCATGATCCAAATTGAGAACTGATCAAGCCTTGGAGCTATGATAATTGATTGAGCATTTGTTTATGGCCAGTTGATGGATCGGCGCGGGGAGGGAGCCATGATGATATCCGTGTTGGATCGGAGGTGTAAAAGAGAGCAAAAGCTAGCTCATAGGCCATGGGAAAGGCGAGGGAGGGAGGGAGGGAGGGCGGGAAAGGGGCCATGATCGTTCAGACCTTGATGCCGCCTTGTTAGGCTGGCCTCGCCGCTAAAGATGGAGGATCGTATCCATCCCCATCATTCGGTTTCGTCGAGCTTTAGCTTTAGACCTTGGCTTGCCGCTTGCCGCCCGGCCTCGCGTCACTGGACATGCACGTCGCAAAAGCAGAGTGAGATGGCACCGCGTGGAGGAACGGATGCCGGGTGGGCCACCGCGAAGTGCTAGGAAGTGGGTGGTACTAAACGAAGCTCGATCGATCGGCGATGTTCTTCCCGGGTAAGGCCACCGGACAGCGCGCCCTGAACCCAGAATCTCACTTTTTCGATGATCTGAAGAATATCTCCATAATTCGATTGGTTTCTCGTCCGTTCCCTCGTAAGACAGCAGTGCTCTCGTGATGATCTTGTGCCCGGCCTGTATGAAGAGCTACGCACAAATGGTGATTGAGTGCCTGCCTGCAGTTACAGGAAGTAATTCTGTGATAGGATAGCTGTTGGTAGCCCAATCACTGAGTTAACTGGATGATCGCACAGTCTGATTAGGAGCTCATGATTTCAGTAACATGCGTCTAAACGGATTTCTGCCTTTCTCTTTCTTTCCCCGTGATACTAAACGGATTACTGTGAACAGAGGCCTTCTCTAGCGCTCCGTTATGAGTTCCGACGAAGTACGAAGCATCTGCAACAGGGAAGGTTGGCGCAGGGAACAGAGCATTTGCGACTCAACCTGTCCTTTCGACGCAAGAAAGAACCCGAATCTGTGATTGAGGCTACGGAGTGGGAGAAACAACTTTGGGCGGCACGGCACGGCACGGCAGGCAGCTGGAGCTGGTCAAAAGTCTGGTCAGCCAAGGCCTATCTACAGTGCTCGATTTGCCGGCACATCATGGACATGGGCCTCCCTCCCCCCTCCTCTCGTAGCCGCTGGTAGCTGGTCCATGCTTGCATCCATGGAGGGGACAGCAGCAGAAACCCCACGACGGGCCGTAGGTCCGAAGCAATCGAGTTCGCCGTCTGGCTCCGCGCCGTGCTTGCCATGTTCCTTTGCAGTGGCAGGAACGCGACGCCACCGAGGAGGGTTCATACGTCTTCAGGTTTGTTTGTGTGTGGTGGCGTGCACGCGACCTGCCATCGATCGTGTTTTCGTGCAGGCCTGGCCTGTGTAGCTCTGGGCGGACGGGGCGATTCGGAGCCAAGGCTCAGCTGGGCCCGCCTACGAATAGTAAAGTATAAATAATATAGTGAACAAATTCAAAAAATAGAAATATTTTTTTTGCATGCATGATGCTTGGGTGCGTGAAGGTGTTGGTGTTTCGACATTTGAGGAGCTCATGAGAAAAAACAAATTTGACCTCTGAAAGAGTGTACTGTATACATCATAATTTTTAATAGGGAAATAAGTATTGATGTTTTTATGCTCGTCATGCGGATCATAAACCCAATGCAGGCAAAGACAATCAAACGGGCCAAATTTGCATTACCAGAGTCTGGTTGGGCTGGATGTAGACTCTCAAGCACGTCATGTATTTCTCTTGTTTTGAAGCTCCCCCCTATCAAGTATAAGTGGCGCTAAAGAAACATATCAAGCATAAGTAGAGATGTGATTGCTTTCTTCCTATAGCCATCCTGAACATGAAACTAACCCAGGTATGGTAAGCCAATAGCTCTCCACCCCAAGAGTTGATACTGAGCTTGGAGAATCTATCAAATCCTTGAGCATGTGCCATGTATAAATGGAGAATCTGCATAATTCGGATCCACTCCTTTCCTATACCGCATCCTCTGCCTATTACAATCAATACCCAGAAAGTTGTTTCCTTGGGAGAAGAGGTAGTTCACAAACCAGTGCACGCAGAGATATCACATATATCACTATCTGAAATATCACTATTCGAAATATCTCATAGTTGTGCACGCAGAGATCCTCACGCTTAGCAGGCTTTATCTTGCCTAACAACCAACTATCAAACATTTGTTTCATGAAAAATGGAATATTATCGTGGCAAAAAAGGCATCACTTATTTTTCTCTGTCGTGTCAAATATCACAAACATCGTCTGCAAACATCAATCAAGAATTCATCTACATTAATCAAGAATTCATCTATGTGTTCGTTGATACTCTAACAGTTTTGATGCCATGAAGCTCACTGTCAAAACCAAGATCGAATGTTGTTGCCTGACTAGCAACATGGTTATCCAACTTCACTGCCTCATCTATTTATGCATATGAAATGCATATTTGCAGAAAATCAAATATTAGTTGCAATTGGTGATTAATAAAATAACAATAACAATGATGTTGCCCTGCAAATATTGAACCCAACTCATCAATAAATTTTTCTTTGATGGAATGAAGAGTCTCCTATATGTGCGTAGTTTAAACCTGACCATCAATCTTATCAATCACGAATCAATCAATGATGACACTATACTCGCCACTCAGTCTCTTCACGATATCTGGTTCACACTGAGATCCGTAAGATCTCCCATTATTGATGCATTTGAACAAACTCTTCAAATGTGTTCGGATTTTGATGAGAAAGATTGATAAGATCACCCGTGTTCTCAAATTCAAGACCTACGGTAGCATCATCACCCTCATCCTCCACGATCATGTTGTGCATGATCAGACAATATGTCATCACCTCCCACAAGGTCTCCGGATCCCATTGTTTAGCAGGTCCACGAAAAATTGCAAAACCTGCCTGCAAAACTCCAAAAGCCGTCTCAACATCCTTCTGAGTTGCTTCTTGTCATCGGGCATAGTGAGACTTTTTCTGACCAGTTGGGTTAAGGATAGTGTTCACAAAGGTAGCTCAAGGAGTATAGATACCGTCAACCAGATAGTATGTATGCCCATTGATAGTATAGTGGTAAGTTGCTACTTGTGAGCTGCGTTGTGGATTTTCTCAAAAAGAGGAGAGGATGGATGCAGTACAATCAGAGTGAAGTATGTTGGGTAACGTAGCATAAATTCAAAATTTTCCTACGATGTCACCACAGATCAATCTATGAAGTCATCTAGCAACGAGGGAGGAGTGGATAACTACATATCCCTTGTGGTAGAAGCGCGCGGCGCGGGAAAAGCGTTCCAAGGAGGGACGGGGCTGGATGCGACTCCGGATCACGTTGCGGATGATAAGCTCAGGAGGAGTCGAGCCAGGATGAGGCCTATGGCGGAGCGTGTGAAGCGACGGGGCACGAGTCCGCGCGTGGTGAGCTAAGGGTGGGGTTCGGCGACACCGTAGCGGGCTGGGGAGCGGAGGGTGAGGGGTCGACGTCTACCTACGGCTATCTTGGAATCCAGCAAGGGGAGGAGGAGGGTGTGATAGGAGACGAGGCAGCAGGCGGGAACGGGGCGGGGTGGGTGGAAGTAGCGGGATCCGACAGGGGCTTGCGCCAACAGCCGTGCGGCAGGAGGGAGAATGTGTCATGGGAGTGGGAGAGAGCGAGGTCTGCGCCAGGACCTGCAGGTTGTGATGGCTTGTGGACGCCCGTCTCCTGTCCCCCCACTATAGTAATAAGGGCCAAGGGATGAGGGGAAGAGGGGCGCAGCCTTGTGGCACCATGCAGGATCGATATTTGGGTTGGATTTGGGGAACGGTTGAAGGCAGGGCTTCGGTGAGGGAGTTCTGAGATGTCTACGGGGTACTTGGCGTGCGTCGGGAGGGAGGAGAGGGGGGCTGCAGGGGGGGCTGGGTGGGGGGCGGTGGCGGTGTGCGGGGGTGGGTTAGGTGGTGGGCGGGTGCAGATCGGCCGAGCGGGGTGGCTAGCAGTGACTGTCGATTTGGCGCATGGGGGAGAGGATGCTCCCGTTGGGAGAGTGATAAGAGGATAAGAGACTCTGTAGTAGCTTAGGGAGCAATACCATGCGAGAGAAAGGTCAGAGCGATTCGGGGGACAAACAATGTACAGAGCCTCGTTACAGCAAGGATACAGGTATGTTGGCCGATCACTGGGAATTGTAATGCCACCACTTTAGAAGGTTAATTGGACTGAGGACAGGAAAACAAGATCACCACAGATCTGATGTATATGCATGCAACAGAACTCCCGCCACTTCTAATAGTCGGCCACCATTATACTCTTAACAAGGAAAAAAGGATAGGATACCTTCTAAAATGTACATATCAAAACCACACCACAATACCACAACAAAAAATAGGACCAAGCTCCAAAACTCGTACGCCCGAGATATATTCTTATCTACCTTAGCTTGAACAAAAGATAGCATTAGGTGCTCTACCCATGAGCAGCCAGCGAGTCAAGGTAAAGTCCCTCCTACCCCAGAGGCAAACCAACAGAGGAGTGTGCAACCTTAGCAACTTCGAAAGACCAGTCATTAAATGGCCACAATGATCGGTCTTGGGTCCAGTCTTACTCACTCGGGCTTGTTCAGTCTTTTTGGGCGATGTAATAGCCATTTCTGAACCATGGGACACGTCAACTCACCAAGTATTACCGGGCTCATGGAGTGTCTGTGAGCTGTGCCAACGGTCTCAGAGACGTCCCAGAGTAACTGAGGATGATATATATAGGGGTACAAAGTGACGATGCGCGTCAGGGAAAGTGTCGGTATTGAAGTTGGCACGGAATCCGAGAACAGATTTTCCACACCGTAATCGACGGACGGTATCTCTGGGACCGTATACAAGCATCACATATGCAACCCAAAGTCATCCAAGTGATTCGCGGACTCCATTGGGACACAATCTACGCTTCACCAGTAGGTAAAGTGACTTGCCGTAACGCGAGCACTGGAACCAAGATGGGCTACGACCGATCGATCCGGGCGCGAAGTAAGTATCGATTGACAAGGGAATGTAATAGCCGGGCGATGATTGAACCGCGGGCTCCAGGTGCATCCCCACACCGGTGGACCCCGGGGAGGTCTCGCGATAGACAACTATCCTTGCTCCGGGTCCGCGGTACCGGAGACATGTGGGAGCCAACATATGGGAACTACCAGGAGGCTGACCCCTGTCGGTTACCGAAATAGTCCCATCGATGGCCGAAATAAGCACTTCTTTATACTAGACCGGATTCTTCTACCCCGGACCATAAAAAATCAGCGGAGCCCAGTGCCTGTCTCCCCACTGGGTGACTCGTCCACGGGATGTCTGCATTGTCTCGATCTCAATCCCCGGCGACATACCCCCGTAACTAAGCTGTTTCTGGTTATCCGCATACTAATACTCTAATAACGCGTTCCGTACGTCCACCCATTGCATATAAAGGTTCGATTGCACGCCTAAGCGTTGTAAGAGATAGCGAATACGTTAAGACTGTGTGTAGACACCCCGACAGGGGTCGGGAGACATGTTAGAGACAGAGAGACCGAGACCGAGTAGCTCTCCCGGTCAAAAATAAACCAGACATGCGATCAGGATACCATCGTATCGCTCGCCGACAATGTATCCCACGATCGATCCTCGAATTAGAGTTAGTGATCGACCACGATGATTCAAAGGTACTCCGGAAATAGAAATGCAAAATCTGGCCGCTGATACATCCATAGGCAGCGGTAGCGTTCAAATATCTTTGCAGAGATACCGGGATCGTCCGGTATCAGGAAGATAAAGTTACGGATACGGATATATGACCTCAACTTTCGGTTCCCTACGCTGGTAGCAAAAAGGATTTTGGGGAGTCCCGTAACGGCCTTGCCATGGAGCGGTACAGGCACCGGAAGTACGGGGTCCACCCGCGTGGGGCACCTAGGCAAGTCTCTTTACTCGTTACAACGTAACATACCTCGAAGGAGTGCCCCCGTCATGTCGTTGAGTTTCAGCTCTGGATAGCACATTGTGGGAGCACATTATGCAAGACTCGCTAAGTGGGCTTGGTTGCGCTTCGTGAGGGGCTCGGCCGCCCACGAGCATACCTCTGCGCCCTAGGGTTAGACGTAGGTTACGGGCACGGCGAGTCGACACAACATACCGAGTCTCGCCATTTCACGTGGCGCAACAGCCACCACCGCAGAACCCCTTTGCCGGAGGATACCCCGCGAGTGCACCTTTACACGTCACAAGGAGCAGTATTGCGGTTGTTTGAGCGTATTGTGTACACCTCCACAAAGGTAGTGCTCCCTGACGTAGGGTCCGGCGAGTTGCACCCCACATCATATCGTCAAGTGACGCTTACTGATATAGTGGAGGGGAAATGATACTGGTGGAAAGGGATGAGAGCAAAAACGCTTGAGCAATACGAACTTACAAATGGATCTCCTCGCTGCTGTGACGGTTCCCTCCCCCTTTCAGGATTGGGTTCTTGGTCCAATCCAGTGACACCATCCTACCCGTCATCTCAGCTTGGCGAAGCCTGCATCATTCCGTAGATCACCGCGTTTGCTAATGATGCTGATCCTCACCCACCCAACGCTCCGTTGATGTGATCCCGTTAGAACGACATCCAATGATTCCATTCTCGTCAAACCGTAACCATATTGACGCAGAGCTAGTCAACTAGAGGCTTACTAGGGACATGGTGTTGTCTATGTATCCACACATGTATCTGAGTTTCCTATCAATACAATTCTAGCATGGATAATAAACGATTATCATGAACAAGGAAATATAATAATAATCAATTTATTATTGCCTCTAGGGCATATTTCCAACAGTCTCCCACTTGCACTAGAGTCAATAATCTAGCTCACATCGTCATGTGATTAACACTCACAGGTCACATTGCCATGTGACCAACATCCAAAGAGTTTACCAGTGTCACTAAACTAGCTCACATCATCATGTGATTAAGACTCAATGAGTTCTGGGTTTGATCATGTTTTGCTTGTGAGAGAGGTTATAGTCAATGGGTCTGCAACATTCAGATCCATATGTACTTCGCAAATTTCTATGTCATCTTGTAGATGCAACTACTACGCTACATTTGGAGCTATTCCAAATAACTGTTCTACTTGGAGCTATTCTAAATTGTTGCTCCATTATACGTATCCGGTATCTCTACTCAGAGCTATCCGGATAGGTGTTAAGCTTGCATCGACGTAACTCTTTACGTCGAACTCTTTATCACCTCCATAATCGAGAAAATTCCTTAGTCCACTAGTTACTAAGGATAACTTTGACCGCTGTCCTGTGATCCATTCTTGGATCACTCTTGTACACCTTGACTGACTCGTGGCAAGGCACACTTCAGGTGCGGTACATAGCATAGCATACTGTAGAGCCTATGTCTTAAGCATAGGGGACGACCTTCGTCCTTTCTCTCTATTCTGCCGTGGTCGAGCTTTAAGTCTTAACTTCATACCTTACAACTCAGGTAAGAACTCCTTCTTTGACTGATCCATCTTGAACACCTTCAAGATCATGTCAAGGAATGTGCTCATTTGAAAGTACTATTAAGCGTTTTGATCTATCCTCATAGATCCTAATGCTCAATACTCAAGCAGCCTAATCCAGGTTTTCCATTGAAAAACATTTTTCAAATAACTCTGCATGCTTTCCAGAAATTCTACATCATTTCTGATCAACAATATGTCAACAACATATATTTATCAGAAATTCTATAGTGCTCCCACTCACTTCTTTGGAAATACAAGTTTCTCATAAACTTTGTATACACCCAAAATCTTTGATCATCTCATCAAAGCATACATTCCAACTCCGAGATTCTTACTCCAGTCCCTAGAAGGATTGCTGGAGCTTTGCATACTTATTAGCATCTTTCAGGATTGACAAAACCTTCTGGTTGTATCACATACAACCTTTCCTCTAGAAAAAACGTCGAGGAAACAATGTTTTGACATCCTATCTGCAAGATTTCATAAATAATGCAGTAATCGCTAATATAATTCCAACAGACTCTTAGCATCGCTACGAGTGAGAAAGTCTCATCGTAGTCAACTCCTTGAACTTGTCGGAAAACATCTTAACGACAAGTCGAGCTTTCTTGATGGTGACATTTACCATCATTGCCCGTCTTCCTTTTAAAATCCATATGTACTCAATAGCCTTACGACCATCGAGCCGTTCTGCCAAAGTCTACACTTTGTTTTCATACATGGATCCTCTCTCGGATTTTATGGCCTCGAGCCATTTATCGGAATCCGGGCCCACCATCACTTCTCCATAGCTCGTAGGTTCATTGTTGTCTAGCAACATGACTTCCAAGACAGGATTACGTACCACTCTGAAGTAGTACGCATCCTTGTCATCCCATGAGGTTTGGTAGTGACTTGATCTGAAGTTTCATGATCACTATCATAAGCTTCCACTTCAATTGGTGTAGGTGCCATAGGAACAACTTCCTGTGCCCTGCCACACACTAGTTGAAGAGACGGTTCAATAACCTCATCAAGTCTCCACCATCCTCCCACTCAATTCTTTCGAGAGAAACTTTTCCTCGAGAAAGGACCCGATTCTAGAAACAATCCCTTATTGCTTTCGAATCTGAGACAGGAGGTATACCCAACTGTTTTGGGTGTCCTATGAAGATGCATTTATCCGCTTTGGGTTCGAGCTTATCAGCCTAAAACCTTTTCACATAAGCGTCGCAGCCCCAAACTTTTAAGAAATGACAGCTTAGGTTTCTCTAAACCATAGTTCATACGGTGTCATCTCATCGGAATTATGTGGTGCCCCTTTTAAAGTGAATGTGGTTGTCTCTAATGCCTAACCCATAAACTATTGTGGTAATTCGATAAGAGACATCATGGTATGCATCATATCCAATAGGGTGCAGTTATGATGTTCGGACACACCATCACACAATGGTGTTCCAGGCTGTATTAGTTTTGAAACAATTTCCACAATGTCTTAATTCTGTGCCAAACTCGTAATTCAGATATTCATCTCTATGATCATATCATAGATATTTTATCCTCTTGTCACGACGATCTTTCAACTTCACCCTGAAATTACTTGAACCTTTCAATAATTCAGACTCGTGATTCATCAAGTAAATATACTCAACATCTACTCAAATCATCTGTGAAGTAAGAACATAACGATATCCACTACACGCCTCAGCACTCATTGGACTGCACACATCAAAATGTATTACTTCCAACAAGTTGCTTTCTAGTTCCATTTTACTGAAAAACGAGGCTTTCAGTCATCTTGCCCATGTGGTATGATTTGCATGTCTCAAGTGATTCAAAATCAAGTGAGTCCAAACGCTCCGTTTGCATGGAGTTTCTTCATGCATATACACCAATAGACATGGTTCGCATGCCTCAAACTTTTCAAAAACGAGTGAGCCCAAAGATCCATCAACATGGAGCTTCTTCATGCGTTTTATACCGATATGACTTACGTGGCAGTGCCACAAGTAGGTGGTACTATCATTACTATCTTATATCTTTTGGCATGAACATGTGTATCACTATGATCGAGATTCAATAAACCATTCATTTTAGGTGTAAGACCATTGAATGTATTATTCAAATAAACAGAGTAACCATTATTCTCTTTAAATGAATAACCGTATTGCGATAGACATAATCCAATCATGTCTATGCTCAACGCAAACAACAAATAACAATTATTTAGGTTTTAATACCAATCTCGATGGTAGAGGGAGCGTGCGATGCTTGATCATATCAACCCTGGAAACACTTCCAACACATATCGTCAGCTCACCTTTAGCTAGTCTCCGTTTATTCCGTAGCTTTTATTCCGAGTTACTAACACTTAGCAACCGAACCGGTATCTAATACCCTGGTGCTACTAGGAGTACTAGTAAAGTACACATCAACACAATGTATATCCAATATACTTCTATCGACCTTGCCAGCCTTCTCATCTACCAAGTATCTAGGGTAATTCTGCTCCAGTGGCTGTTCCCCTTATTACAGAAGCACTCAGTCTCGGGTTTGGGTTCAACCTTGGGTTTCTTCACTAGAGCAGCAGCTGAATTGCCGTTTCATGAAGTATCCCTTTGTTCCCTTGCCCTTCTTGAAACTAGTGGTTTCACCAACCATCAACAATTGATGCTCCTTCTTGATTTCTACTTTCGCGGTGTCAAACATCGCGAATATCTCAAGGATCATCATATATTTCCCTGATATATCATAGTTCATCACGAAGCTCTAGCAGCTTGGTGGTAATGACTTCGGAGAACCATCACTATTTCATCTGGAAGATCAACTCCCACTCGATTCAAGCGATTGTTGTACTCAGACAATCTGAGCACAAGCACAACAATTGAGCTTTTCTCCTTAGTTTGCAGGCTAAGAAAATCGTCGGAGGTCTTATACCTCTTGACGTGGGCACGAGCCTGAAATCCCAATTTCAGCCCTCGAAACATCTCATATGTTTCGTGACGTTTCAAAACGTCTTCGGTGCCTCAACTCTAAACCGTTTAACTGAACTATCACGTAGTTATCAAAATGTGTATGTCAGATGTTCGCAACATCCACAGACGACGTTCGAGGTTCAGCACACTGAGTGGTGCATTAAGGACATAAGCCTTCTATGAAGCAATGAGGACAATCCTCAGTTTACGGACCTAGTCCGCATAATTGCTACTATCAACTTTCAACTAAATTTTCTCTAGGAACATATCTAAATAGTAGAACTGAAGCGCGAGCTACGACATAATTTGCGAAGACCTTTTGACTATGTTCAGGATAATTAAGTTCATCTTATGAACTCCCACTCAGATAGACATCCCTCTAGTCATCTAAGTGATTACATGATCCGAGTCAACTAGGCCGTGTCCGATCATCACGTGAGACGGACTAGTCATCATCGGTGAACATCTTCATGTTGATCGTATCTACCATACGACTCATGCTCGACCTTTCGGTCTCTTGTGTTCCGAGGCCATGTCTGTACACATGCTAGGCTCGTCAAGTCAACCTAAGTGTTTCGCGTGTGTAAATCTGTCTTACACCCATTGTATGTGAACGTAAGAATCTATCACACCCGATCATCACGTGGTGCTTCGAAACGACGAACTTTCGCAATGGTGCACAGTTAGGGGGAACACCTTCTTGAAATTTTAGTGAGGGATCATCTTATTTACTACCGTCGTTCTAAGTAAACAAGATGTATAAACATGATAAACATCTCATGCAATCAAATAATAGTGACATGATATGGCCAATATCATATAGCTCCTTTGATCTCCATCTTGGGGCTCCATGATCATCTTGTCACCGGCATGACACCATGATCTCCATCATCATGATCTCCATCATCGTGTCTTCTTGAAGTTGTCTCGTCAACTATTACGTCTACTACTACAGCTAACGGTTAGCAATAAAGTAAAGTAATTACATGATGTTTATGTTGACACGCAGGTCATAAATAAATTAAGACAACTCCTATGGCTCCTGCCGGTTGTCATACTCATCGACATGCAAGTCGTGATTCCTATTACAAGAACATGATCAATCTCATACATCACATATATCATTCATCACATCCTTTTGGCCATATCACATCACATAGCATACCCTGCAAAAACAAGTTAGACGTCCTCTAATTGTTGTTTGCATGTTTTACGTGGCTGCTATGGGTTTCTAGCAAGAACGTTTCTTACCTACGCAAAAACCACAACGTGATATGCCAATTGCTATTTACCCTTCATAAGGACCCTTTTCATCGAATCCGATCCGACTAAAGTGGGAGAGATAGACACCCGCTAGCCACCTAATGCAACAGGTGCATGTCAGTCGGTGGAACCAGTCTCACGTAAGAGTACGTGTAAGGTCGGTCCGGGCCGCTTCATCCCACGATGCCGCCGAATCAAGATAAGACTAGTAACGGCAAGCATATTGAACAAAATCAACGCCCACAACAACTTTTTGTTCTACTCATGCATAGAAACTACGCATAGACCTAGCTCATGATGCCACTGTTGGGTAACGTAGCATAAATTCAAAATTTTCCTACGTGTCACCAAGATCAATCTATGGAGTCATCTAGCAACGAGGGAGGAGTGGATCTACATACCCTTGTAGATCGCGCGCGGAAGCGTTCAAGAGAACGGGGTTGATGGAGTCGTACTCGTCGTGATCCAAATCACCGATGATCCTAGCGCCGAACGGACGGCACCTCCGCGTTCAACACACGTACGGAGCAGCAACGTCTCCTCCTTCTTGATCCAGCAAGGGGGGAGGAGAGGTTGATGGAGATCCAGCAGCACGACGGCGTGGTGGTGGAAGTAGCGGGATTCCAACAGGGCTTCGCCAAGCGCTGCGGGAGGAGGGAGATGTGTCATGGGAGGGAGAAGGAGGCGCCAGGGCTCAGGTATGGTTGCCCTCCCTTCCCCCCACTATATATAGGGCTAAGGGAGAGGGGGGGCGCAGCCTTTGGCCCTTCCTCCAAGGAAGGGTGCGGCCAGGGAGGAGTCCCTCCTCCCCAAGGCACCTCGGAGGTGCCTTCCCCCTTTAGGACTCTTCCTTTCCCCTTTCTCTTGGCGCATGGGCCTCTTGGGGCTGGTGCCCTTGGCCCATATAGGCCAAGGCGCACCCCCTACAGCCCATGTGGCCCCCCGGGGCAGGTGGACCCACCCGGTGGACCCCCGGGACCCTTCCGGTGGTCCCGGTACAATACCGGTGACCCCGAAACTAGTCCCGATGGCCGAAATAGCACTTCCTATATATAATTCTTTACCTCCGGACCATTCCGGAACTCCTGGTGACGTCCGGGATCTCATCCGGGACTCCGAACAACTTTCGGGTTACCGCATACTAATATCTCTATAACCCTAGCGTCACCGAACCTTAAGTGTGTAGACCCTACGGGTTCGGGAGACATGTAGACATGACCGAGACGACTCTCCGGTCAATAACCCACAGCGGGATCTGGATACCCATGTTGGCTCCCACATGTTCCATGATGATCTCATCGGATGAACCACGATGTCAAGGACTTAATCAATCCCGTATACAATTCCCTTTGTCTAGCGGTACGATACTTGCCCGAGATTCGATCGTCGGTATCCCGATACCTTGTTCAATCTCGTTACCGGCAAGTCTCTTTACTCGTTACGTAACACATCATCCCGTGATCAACTCCTTGATCACATTGTGCACATTATGATGATGTCCTACCGAGTGGGCCCAGAGATACCTCTCCGTTTACACGGAGTGACAAATCCCAGTCTCGATTCGTGCCAACCCAACAGACACTTTCGGAGATACCCGTAGTGCACCTTTATAGTCACCCAGTTACGTTGTGACGTTTGGTACACCCAAAGTATTCCTATGGTATCCGGGAGTTGCACAATCTCATGGTCTAAGGAAATGATACTTGACATTAGAAAAGCTTTAGCATACGAACTACATGATCTTGTGCTAGGCTTAGGATTGGGTCTTGTCCATCACATCATTCTCCTAATGATGTGATCCCGTTATCAACGACATCCAATGTCCATGGTCAGGAAACCGTAACCATCTATTGATCAACGAGCTAGTCAACTAGAGGCTTACTAGGGACATGGTGTTGTCTATGTATCCACACATGTATCTGAGTTTCCTATCAATACAATTCTAGCATGGATAATAAACGATTATCATGAACAAGGAAATATAATAATAATCAATTTATTATTGCCTCTAGGGCATATTTCCAACAAAGTATTTCCCTCAGTTAAGAACCAAGGTTATAAATTCAGTAGGAGAACCACGCAACACCTCATAAACAGCACCTGCACACAAAATAGCAAATACATGCACCCAACGCGAACAAGGGGTTTTCAATCCCTTGGCGGTTAATTGCAAGGATCAAATCTTGTATAGGTAGATGGATAAATAAAACGCAAAAAAACGAAGAAAATTGCAGCAAGGTAATTTTTGGTTTTTGATATATGATGAAAATAGACCCGGGGGCCATAGTTTTCAGTAGAGGCTTCTCTTTTGAAAATAGCAGACGGTGGGTAAACAAATTACTGTTGGGCAATCGATAGAGAAGCGAATAATCATGACGATATCTAAGGCAATGATCATGTATATAGGCATCACGTCTAAGACAAGTAGACCGAAACGATTCTGCATCTACTACTATTACTCCACACATCGACCGCTATCCGGCTTGCATCTAGAGTATCAAGTTCATAAAGAACGGAGTAACACCTTAAGCAAGATGACATGATGTAGACAAAGTACACTGACGCATGAATAAACCCCATCTTTTTATCCTTAATAGCAAAAATACAATACGTGTCATGTCCCCTTCTGTCACTGGGATTGAGCACCGCAAGATCAAACCCATTACAAAGCAGCTCTCCCATTGCAAGAAAAAAAATCTAGTTGACCAAACCAAATCAATAGATCGAAGAGAAATATGAAGCTATAATAATCATGCATAAAAGAGTTCAGATAAGACTCAAATAATATTCATAGATAATCTGATCACAAACTCACAATTCATCGGATCACAGCAAACACACCGCAAAAAGTGATTACATCGAATAGATCTCCAAGAACATTAAGGAGAACATTGCATTGAAGATCAAAGAGAGAGAAGAATCCATCTAGCTACTAGCTATGGACCCGTAGGTCTGCAGTATACTACTCACACACCATTGGAAGGGCAGCAAGGTTGATGTAGAGCCCCTCCGTGGTTGAATCCCCCTCCGACAGAGTGCCAGAAAAGGCCCCAGATGGGATCTCTTGATAACAGAAATATATAGGCGGAATTAGAGAATTTATATAGGCGGAATTAGGTCAAACGGAGAAAAGATGGTCTCACGAGGCACCAGGGCGCGCCCTGGTGCCTCATGGCCACCTCCTTCACCTTTTGACTTCCTCCAGAAGCTTCTAATGTCTCTTTTGTCCAAAACAATATCTCTAAAAAGTTTCGTGGCATTTGGACTTCATTTGGTACTGATATTCTGGAAAACCAAAAAGAAGCAAAAAAATAGCAACTGGCACTGGGCACTGAGTTAATAGGTTAGTCCCAAAAAATGATATATGATTGCATATAAAACATCCAAGATTGATACTATAATAGCATGGAACAATAAAAAATTATAGATACATTGGAGACGCATCAAGCATCTCCAAGCTTAATTCCTGCTCGTCCTCGAATAGGTAAATGATAAAAACAGACTTTTTTGATGTGGAAAGCTACCTGTCATGTTCATCATGTAATATCTATTTTGGGGCATGAATATTTAAGATCCAAATGATTCAAAGCAATAGTATATAGTTTGAAATAAAAACAATAATAATAAGGCATACTAACAAACAATCATGTTTTTTCAAAATATCAATGCTAAAGAAAGTTATCCCTACAAAATCATATAGTCTTGTCATGCTCCATCTTCTTAACACAAATTATTTATCATGCACAACCCCAATGACAAGCCAGGCAATTGGTTCATACTTTTTAACGCACTTCAGCCTTTTCAACTCTTATGCAATACATGAGCGCAAGCCATGGATATAGCACTATGGGTGGAATAGAGTATGGTGATGGAGGTAATATAGAGAAGACAAAAAAGAAGAAAATCTCACATTGACGAGGCTAATCAACGGGCTATGGAGATGCCCATCAATTGATGTCAATGCAAGGAGTAGGGATTGTCATGCAACGGATGCACTACGAGCTATAAGTGTACAAAAGCTCAAAAATGAAACTAAGTGGGCGTGCATCCAACTTGCTTGCTCATGAAGACCTAGGACATTCGAGGAAGCCCATTGTTGGAATATACAAGCCAAGTTCTATAATGAAAAATATTCCCACTAGTTATATGAAAAAGAAAGCATGGGATACTTTCTATATGAACAACATGGTGCTACTTTGGAGCACAAGTATGGAAAGGATAGTGACATTGCCCCTTCTCTCTTTTCTCTCATTTTTTTGTTGGCCTCTTTTTTGTGGGCTCTTTTTGGTCTCTTTCTTTTTTACATATATTTACTCACTTGGGACAATGCTCTAATAATGAATATGATGATCATCACACTTCTATTACTTACAACTCGAAAGGAAATTACAACTTGGTAGTAGAACAAAATATGACTCTATGTGAATGCCTCTGGCGATGTACTGAGATGTACAATGATCTAGGTAACATGTATAAAAAATGATGAACGGTGGTTGAGCCACAAATACTATGTTAGCTATATGATCATGCAAAGCAATATGACAATGATAACGTGTGTCATAATAAAACGGAACGGTGGAAGTTGCATGGCAATATATCTCAGAATGAGTATGGTGAAGGAAATATGCCCTAGAGGCAATAATAAAGTTGTTATTTTATATTTCCTTATTCATGATAAAAGATTATTATTCATGCTAGAATTGTATTGATCGGAAACCTAAATACATGTGTGAATACATAGACAAACACTGTGTCCCTATTGAGCCTCTACTTGACTAGCTCGTTGATAAAAGATGGTCAAGGTTTCCTAACCATGGACATGAGTTGTCATTTGATAACGGGATCACATCATTAGGAGAATGATGTGATGGACGTGACCCATCCGTTAGCTTAGCATATTGATCGTTCAGTTTTATTGCTATTGCTTTCTTCATGTCAAATACATATTCCTTCGACTACGAGATTATGCAACTCCTGGATACCGGAGGAATACCTTGTGTGATATCAAACGTCACAATGTAACTGGGTGATTATAAAGATGCTCTACAGGTATCTCCGAATGTGTTTGTTTGGTTGGCATAGACCGAGATTAGGATTTGTCACTCCGAGTATCGAAGAGGTATCTCTGGGCCCTCTCGGTAATACACATCATAAGAAGCCTTGCAAGCAAAGTAACTAATGAGTTAGTTATAGGATGGTGTATCACGAAACGAGTAAAGAGACTTGCCGGTAACGAGATTGAAGTAGGTATGAAGATACCGACGATCGAATCTCAGGCAAGTAACATATCGATGACAAATGGAATAACGTATGTTGTCATTACTGTTCGGCCGATAAAGATCTTCGTAGAATATGTAGGAGCCAATATGAGCATCCAGGTTCCGCTATTGGTTACTGACCGCAGAGGTGTCTCGGTCATGTCTACATAGTTCTCAAACCCGCAGGGTCCGCATGCTTAATGTTCGATGACGATTTAGTATTATATGAGTTATGTGATTTGGTGACCGAATGTTGTTCAGAGTCCCGGATGAGATGATGGACATGAAGAGGAGTCTCGAAATGGTCGAGAGGTAAAGATTAATATATAGGACGATAGTATTCAGACACCGAAAGTGTTCCGGAGTGTATCGAGTATTTATCGAAGTACCAGAGGGGTTACCGGACACCCCAGGAGGTTAATGTGCCACATGGGCCAAAGGGGAAGGGGCACACTAGCCCACAAGGGGTTATCGCACCCCTCCTAGGCCGCTGGCCATGTGGGAGAAGGAAAGGGGGGAGTCGACCTCCCCTTCCTTTCCTCTTCCCTCTCTTCTTTTTCCCTTCCGGCAAATATGGTAGGGGGGGGGGGCGAATTGGGACAGGCCCCCAAGTAGTATTCCTCCTATGCTGTTCCCCTCCCCCTCCCACCTATATATATATATATATGTGGGGAGGGGGCGCCTAGAACACACACCAACAATTGTTAGTCGTGTGCAGCTCCCCCCTCCATAGTTTACGCCTCCGGTCATATCTTCGTAGTGCTTAGGCAAAGCCCTGCGCGGATCACTTCACCATCACTGTCACCACGTTGTCGTGCTGAAGGGACTCATCTTCTTCCTCGACACCTTTGCTGGATCAAGAGGACGAGGGACGTCATCGAGCTGAACGTGTGCAGAACTCAGAGGTGCCATACGTTCAGTGCTTGATTGGTTGGATCTAGAAGAAATTCGACTACATCAACCGCGTTATCAAACGCTTCTGCTTTCGGTCTACGAGGGTACGCGGACACACTCTCCCCCTCTCGTTGCTATGCATCTCCTAGATAGATCTTGCGTGAGCATAGGAAATTTTGAAACTGCATGCTACGTTTCCCAACATATGAAAATGCCATAATAGGTAGATATGATGCCTGTTTTGAGGAAGGTATAAGGAGGCTTATGTGTGATAGAGCGTATCATATCACAAGTTTTGGATGCACCAACGAAGTTTGCACCACATCTGAAGGTGAGAGGGCAATGCATGGTACCGAAGAGGCTAGCAAATTGCGAAAAGGTGAGAGTGCGTATAATCCATGGACTCGCAATAGTCATAAATAATTCACATACTTATTGCAAGAAGAATGTTTCGAGGAGGGTCAAGTGCAACTACTTTAAACGTGAGCTTAAATGTGAATAAAAAATCAATGGCACATCTGCACTAAATTCTCGTTTAAAAATATGCAAGAAGAATCCTAATAGTAACACAGATGGTAAGCAGCCTACTTTGCAACCTACACGAAATAAAGGGGATGGTAGCAAGTGCACACTTACTGTTTGGAGGTTTGATCCTGAAATGCTTAGGGATGCTTTTGCTGAAATGATTATTACAGATGAGCTCCCTTTTGCATTTTCTGAGAAAGAAGGGTTTAGGAAGTTTATGTCCAAGACATGCCCACGTTTTAATGTGCCGTCTAGGAGAACAACCAAGGTTGTTAGAATCGTGATCCCGAATCCAATCGGAGCTCCGATGGTAGGATCGCAAATCATAGATCTTCACTATGATCGTAGAAACATAGATTCTAGAGACCAAAATCGTAGAATCAGAGAGGTTGGTTTGGATCGTAAAGTCGTAGAATCGTACGATAGAATCGCGATTCTGACAACCTTGAGAACAACTACTAGGGAAGTTGTTAGCATGTTCAATGTGCAGAAACAGAAGCTGATTTTTTTTGAGAAATCATGTGAAAGAGTTGGGAAGGCATTGGGAAGGACATTTTATTGATACTGATTGGAAGCTACACAAGAAGATAATAGGTTTTCCGTAGTAGACGGCCGTAGGGGGGAGGGCATTGGGAAGGACTTGGAGAGATGCTTGGTAGATTGGGGGCTTGATAAAGTTTTCACAATAATTGTTGACAATGCTTTTGCTAATGACGGTGCTATAAATTAAAGAGTCTCGCTTTGGTAGAACCTCCTCGCAAAATGTATAAAGGGTAATATAGACTTTTCACAAATCATACCCATTTATGTGGAGTGGGTTTCTATACGTCGCACGTTGCGAACAATTAGAAAACCCCAAAAGGCCCCAATTAAGAGGGTTCAAACCTGGCACCTAGCACAAATTACTGCACACTGTTTGCCAGACAAGCTGATGACGTTCTTTGGTATATTAGGAAAATGCGCGTGATGAAAACCAGTACTCACGAGAATTTTGAAAATGCGATTTTCCCCTGTTTGTTTCTTTATTGATTTTTATTTTTCTTTCCTGTTTTTTTTCTTCTCCTTTTCTACAATTATGTTTTCAAGTATTGTTCAAAATTTTAAAAATAGATTTTTTAGCAGACTGTTGCAAATGTCAAAAATTGTTCGCATTTCCATAAAATGTTTCATAAATTGATATTTTTTCAGATTTTTAAAAACGTTCCCACTTTGTAATACTATTTGGAATTTCAAAAAATGTTCATGTATTAAAAAATATTTTCAAGTTAGAAAAAGTTACCATTTTTGAAAAAAGTGCGCATTTTCAGAAATTGTTCTATTTTGAGGTTGAGAGAAACTTTAAATTTGGAAGTTTTTTTGACAGCGGCGAATCTTTTCACATGTGCCAAGCCGACCACAACCATGCAAGGCCCAAGATATTGTGGAGTTTTTTCCTCGTGTGAGGCCGTTGTGGTATGTTTCCATGTACGTGTATGTACCGGACGGAAGCAATAGAGGCGCTGCCGTTTTGTCCCACCTCGTCCAGACACACATCTGGGGGTGGAGATCTCTTCTATATAAAGCGCATGTGGAAGTATGCTACATAGCATAAAAAACTTCAACACGTTCAGCAATTACGATACAAACTGTACACCGAACCAAATCATCCGGTTAACTGAATTATCGGTTAGTGATTTTTTTGATTTGATATATTTTTTAGTTTCCAGCTTTGTTATCTGAATATAAATTTAAAAAATGAATTGTAGAAACTGAATATTTAGGCCCGGGCACAACTAGAAAACGCTATCGCTGATTTGAAAAAAAGTCATTGATTTTGAAAAAAATGTTAACAAATTTGATTTTTTCGCAGATTTGCAAAAACAAAAGTTCACTAAAACAAGCTGCAAAAAAGTTTGAAAATGAAAGATTCACAATTTAAGATAAAATTCAGGAAATTTTTTTATTTTAAAAAGTTCATGCATATGGGAAAACAGAAAAAATAAGTAAAAAGAAAAAATACAGAATAAAACAGAACAAAACCCGGTTTTAAGAAAACAAAAAATACATTTTGCGTGTAAGAAGCGAAAAATATGCAAATGGGCACAACAACTGTCATGTCCGGTTGGTTAGTAGAACTTGCAGTATACATTGGGGCCCGCCATTGCGGGCCGCTTCAGAGGAACCTATGCGCACCTCATCATCATTTCAAAAAAATTAAAAATATTCTCGCATCACGTGAACATCACAACCATCTTAAAAAAAAAAAAAAGAAAAAGTCTAGAAAAACTTCTCTCAAAAAAAGTCTCCCTATCATTTAAAAAACTCTAAAAAAACTTTCTCACCGTGACCAACCAGCATGCGCCACATGGCGTAGCTGGTTGGCCATCATTCTAGCGCCTCTTAATGGGTAATTAATTGAGGGTTAGAGTTCCAATCTCCAGCCTATCTTCAAAAATAAATAAATGCTCCGTATTAGTCTCCTTCATTGATGTGTTTAGGATGGTTGTACCGAAGAAAAAGTGTAAATTATATCAAAGTTGTGGCAAATCCGGCAAGAGTGGTGGGAGAGGGAGGGCTATGGGAGGATAAGAAAGTGGGGGGGGGGGGAGAAACAAGAGAATGAGTGGGAGGAGCGAGGGAAATTGTACGTCCATAGCCAACCTGTAAATGTTGTTGATGGTTGAATTAAAACGGTGCAATGGAAGGTCTGTAAATGTTGTTGATGGTTGAATTAAAACAGTGCAATGGAAGGTCTGGTTGCTGAAAAAATAGACTACCTCAATGTAGACATTATAAAATATGTGCATTTCTGGGGGGCTGTGCTCCCCTCCCAATTTTTTCTAGGGGCTATGATTGAAAAAATAGTCATTAGAGCCCCCAAACAATCATATTTCTGCTCTGCCCCCTGCTGTTCTCTGCTAGCTCTTCCACTGGAAGGGACTATCTACACTATGAAGCACACTACATCTAGGTGCACAGGACACCTTCGAGAATATGCTTACTGATGAAATTCTCATTGTTCGCTCATAATGCAAAGCCGTTCCCAGTCTTGGAACGCCGTACCGAAAAACTCTTAAAGCCATTCCATGGGATCAAAGGTTCTACTTTTTTGCACGGTACAGTCCACAAAGTCCATCTATACGCTGATCCGAAGTAGAAGGGCAAAGAATCGCTATCACGGGGGCTTTAGCTACACGCTATACTAGCTCTACTTCACCGGCACCAGGACTGCTCGGGACAGAGGATAACGTGTGACAAGAGAACACGAGGAGCTCCGGCCAAAGAAAGAGTAACCGACACCTTCCGTATTCCACATCATCTCCAAGCATGGAGAAGCTGCCGCCGGAGCCATCCACGTTCGTCGTCGACCTCGAGGCGCAGGTCGAACCCGACAAGCACAACCCAGGCTTCCCGGCGCAATCAACTCCCCCGAAGTTTGTTGTTGAATCCCTCAAGAAAGAAATGAATTTTGGTCTAAATCAACTAGGGATTTGAGAGAGGATTTGTGGGAGGAGTTCACGCATCAGGCTAGTACAGAGAAAATGGAGCCGCTTCTGGAGCTTCATTCATTCCTTTCCTTATCTCTATCTTCCTTCTTTACACTCATGTCCTCCTAACATTTATAATTTACACGTTAGTACATAATCCTACAAATTACAAATTTACAACTAAACTCAACACCCCCCCTCAAGATGGGGCAAACATCATATAACCCCATCTTGCTACATAAGCTAGAAAACACTTTTTCAGCGAGACCTTTGGTCAGAATATCGGCTAGTTGGTTTGAAGAGCTCACATAATGCATACATATTATCCCTTGGCCAAGTTTATCTTTGATAAAGTGTCGGCCAATTTCTATGTGCTTTGTTCTACCATGTTGAACCGGGTTATGTGCTATATCTAGCGCAGCATTATTATCACAATACATCATCAATGGTCTTGCCTGGAATAGACCCAACTCCATCAGTATGATTTTTATCCATAAGACTTCACATACCCCATGAGCCATAGCTCTGAGTTCTGCTTCTGCAGTGGACCTTGCAACAACATTTTGTTTCTTACTACG
The DNA here is from genome assembly GCF_003073215.2 of Triticum urartu. NCBI lineage: Eukaryota > Viridiplantae > Streptophyta > Magnoliopsida > Poales > Poaceae > Triticum > Triticum urartu. The sequence continues at coordinate 583,036,985 of NC_053023.1, read as the reverse complement.
CGAAGTAACTATGTTTCCTCCAAAAAATGTACATTATCCTGATGTAGACCTTCTATCATCTAATGAACCGGCCCAATCAGCATCAGTATAACATTCTACTTGTAAATTTCCACTTGACTTATACAATAAACCTCGACCTGGGCACCCCTTTAAATACCGAATGATTCGATTTACTGCATCGATGTGGTGAGTTTTAGGATTATGCATAAACTGGCTCACCACGCTTACAGCAAAAACTATATCAGGACGACTATGTGATAAATAGATCAAATGGCCAACAAGTCTATGATATTGCTCCCGGTCAACAGGTTCCCCTGACTCACTAGTCAATCGATGGTTTTGTTCAATTGGTGTTAATGCTGGACGACACCCAGACATACCAGTTTCTGACAACAGATCTAGCACATATTTTCTTTGAGATAGATAGTTACCTCTTGAGCTTCGAGAGACTTTAATTCCAAGAAAGTACCTCATTTCTCCTAGATCCTTGACTTTGAAGTCGTTCCTCAAATGTTGCTTCACTTTTTCAATACCTTGATCATCATCTCCTGTAATAACAATATCATCAACATAGACAATTAATATCATCAGTTTTCCACCACATCTTCTATAAAATAAAGTATGGTCGGCATTGCTCTGGCTGAAACCCAATTTCAACATAGCTTTTCTAAACCGACCGAACCACGCACGAGGAGATTGTTTTAGGTCATATAGTGAATGGCAGAGTTTCAAGACCTTTCCTTCAGTTTGTACCATGTTGAAACCTGGTGGTATATGCATATAAATTTCCTCTCGAAGGTCTCCATGTAAGAATGCATTTTTTACATCCATCTGAAACAAATTCCATCCAAGGTTAGCTGCACAAGATATCAAAGTTCTTACTGTATTCATTTTTTCTATAGGGGCAAATGTTTCCTCATAATCAACACCACGAGTCTGTGTGTAGCCTTTGGCCACCAACCGAGCTTTATACCTTTATATTTTACCTTCAGGGTTACACTTAATGGTATAAACCCATTTGCATCCAACTGGTTCCCTGCCCTTCGGCCATTCTACCAATTGCCATGTATTATTCTTTTCTAGAGCATACATTTCCTCCAACATTTTTTCCTTCCATTTAGGATCATTCATTGCATACTTCCAATCTTTAGGTACTGATGTAGAATCCAAGGATGCAATGAAGCTCCTGAAAGAGGAAGTACATCTGTCATACAAAACAAATTTTGCAAGATCATGTTTATATCCAACACAGTCCTTCAGACGCGCAGGTACATCTACTTTTCTTTTTTCCTTTTGTAAGGCAATCGGTTCATCATTTATTTGAGTACTAGAGGATGGTATATGGGTTTCAGTACCTTCAACGTCACCCTCATCATGGGCCATTTCTTCACTCGTTGGTGCCTCCTCTAGTACTTGTGATTGATTCACAACTTCTTCATCAACTTCCTGAGGTACACCTTCCCCATCTTCTGTTTCCATCTCATGACCTGAAAGATTTTCGTACACTTTAGATATTAATGTATTACCACCTTCCACATTTGTATTGACACTTTTGTCCCCCTCGATTTCATCTTTTGAGCGTATGATATCCCCGATAGGTATTATTACAGTTCCCCTATCATTGCTCTCTCCTATGATGTTCTCCCCCTTGCTGCTTGTATCATTGCCATTCCTTTTTAAGGAATAGAATGGTTCTTTTTCGTGAAAGGTAACATCCATACTCACAAAGAATTTCCTTTCAGTAGGCGACCAACACCGATATCCCTTTTTTGTGGGAGAATAGCCAACAAAGATACATTTGACGGCTCTTGGGTCAAGTTTTCCTGCTGAACTCCTGTAATCATGAACAAAGCAAGTACATCCAAATATTTTTGGTGGCACAATAAATGAGTTAGAGCCATGCAAACATTCAATAGGAGTCTTATGGTCCAGAACTCTAGAAGGCATACGGTTTATTAGATAGGCAACGGTTTTGAACGCTTCTTCCCAAAGGAATTTATTCATCATAAAAATGAGAGCTCGAGCAACTTCCAGTAGATGTCTATTCTTTCTCTCGGCCACTCCATTTTGTTCTGCAGTATTCACACAAGTTGTTTGATGTATAATACCATAAGAAGACAAGAAATTACTAAATTTACCATTGATATATTCGGTACCATAATCAGAGCGTAATATTTTCACATTCATGCCAAACTGGTTACGCACCATATTAAAAAAATCTTTGAATGCAGACAGAACTTCAGATTTATGCTTTAGGAGGTACAGCCATGTGCACCTACTAAAACCATCAATGAAGGTCACATAATATCTATCCCCCATGAGGGCAGTTACAACTGATGGACCCCATACATCCAAATGCACCACATCAAAATTATCTTACTTCTCTCATTGCTGCTGGGATAATTGGTACTAGTGTGTTTAGCCAGTTCACACACATCACACAAAAGCTTTTCCTTACAATAATTTTTAACTTGAGATGGAAACATACGACCAAGGGCTTGGAATGAAAGATGCCCTAGTCTATAATGCATTAGTAGAAATTCATCAGTGGTCAAGCTATTCATCATACTGAGGGCATATGGAGATGGAGACGGGGCATTGGTAAGGTAGTAGAGGCCATCGTGCTCAATTCCAGTCCCACGATTTCTTCTTGTCTTCAGATCCTGAAATGTACATGAGTGAGGGTCGAAGGATGCCTTGCAATTACGTGAGTTTGTAATTGAACTAACGGACAAGAGGTCCACTGACAAATTAGGGACATGCAAGACTGGGCTTAAGGCTAGAGATGGAGTACAATTAACGTTCCCATAACTCATTATTGGAGCTAAGGATCCATCAGCTATGCGTACCCTATCCCTTCTAGAACAAGGGGTATATGATGAAAAGTTCTTAGATGAGCCTGTCATGTGATTTGTGGCCCCTGAATCAATTATCCAAGATGTTAAAAAATTCTTTGTACCATTCCCAGAATAAGCATCAGATGTAGCTTCAGTAGGGCCTTCTGAAGTATTCGCCATAAGTTTGCCTTTAAATTCTTAAAGTGCTTAGGTTGTTATAGCGAACCGTTCTCCCCCAAATAAAGCAAGATGAGCTCAATCTGGCCTTATTGCATTACTACCGCCACTAGTGAATCTGTTAAATTGTTTCGGTTGCCATCCAAGAGGGTACCCAACTATATCAAAACAACTCTTCTTTAAGTGGCCTGGTTTTTACAGTGGTCACACACCATCTTAGGCTTCCTCGTGTAGTCGAATCTAGTAGCATTTGCTTGCTCGTATCTTGAAGTACTAGGAGGCTGAATTTGCTTAACCGAAGATAGTGCAGCTTTGCTATCAACATTTGTTTGTGAAGTTGTGATCTGATTGGCCAACCTTGTTTCTTCCTCAAGTATACTGGAGATGGCCTGATCCAATGTAGGCCAATCTGGTGTGGCTTGTATGAGCTGGGAACGGAGATTGAACTCAGGGTTCAGACCATCAAGAAAAGTCTGAACCAACAATGGTTCAAACCACTCTCGGAGGAGGGGTACATCCCTAGGATCATGAGCCTTAAATGGTCTAAAATACTCTAGGTCTCTATAGAGTTTTTTTATTTCTCCCGCAAATTCAGTCACTGTCTTCTGCTCTTGCTTGATCTGCCTCAATTCATGGAAAATTCTACCAACTACTTGTTCGATTTCCATGAAAACTGTTTCTCAATGCTTGTCCACACCTCAGCTGCAGACTGAAACCCTTCAACTTGTTCCCTCACTGTCTTCTCCATCGACCCCAACAGCCATACCATAACTCGCTTTTGATTCTGATCCCACTGCTCTTGTGTGATATCTGTTGTCTTTTTCTCATCGTCCTTCAAAAATTTCTGAAGTCCATGTGACTCTAGAATCAACGTGGCGTTCCAAGACCAGCTAAAAAATTCACCCGGACCAATTAACCTCACAGGATTGGGTTCCAGGGTCTTCAAATTTTCAGAAGTACTGCTTGTCTTTGTTTGTGCCTGCTCCATCAGCTGTGAAATCATACGCTGCATACTTTCACATAATTTCTCAATACCAGAATCCCTGCTGGTATCTCCCATGGCCACTGAACAATTAGTGTATTCCTGGAAACACTGAACAACTCCAACTCTTCACACACAGTTCAATTCTCCCTACACCGAGTTACCACATAGCAAGAAGATCCAATCCACCACAAGCTGCTGGGCTGAAAACACTTCTACCTTGTTGAGAGAAAGGCAATACCAGCTAGCCGGTGGCAGCTCCAACTTAGTGCATCACATGAACACTTTAGAGTTCAGGCCTGCACAACACAACGACGGCAGCGGAGCAGCACAAAGGCAACGCGAAGCGGAGCAGTAGGGAGATGCAACCTTGTCGGATCACGGGTTCCGGCAAAACCCTTAAGGTTCGAACTCTGGAGTGTGCACGAAGATCTCCCCCTACGGATCCACGTCCTAACTCATCTAAGATCTTACGAACTAACTCGGCGAACTCACAACACAAAGGACACAAGATTTATACTAGTTCACGCCACCGTTGTGGTGTAATACCCTACTCCAGTGTGGTGGTGGTGGATTGCCTCTCTGGCTGCGGATGAACAATACAGGGGGGAAGAACAGCCTCCCGAGGAGAGGTGTTCTTGTGCTTGGTGAGCTTGTGGTTGTCCGGGTCTCTCTCGATCTCACCCCTAAGCTACCGTTCGGTCCCCCTAGCTACGGTGGTGGCTAGTCCTATTTATTGAGGCCCTGGCCCTCTCCCCAAATATTGAGCAGGAAGGGAGCCAACAACGGCAAATTTGAAAGGGGACAACTAGTACAACTTATGCTGACAAAAGTGGTCTTCGCATGCAAAAGGCTCTGGTGGTGACGCCGCCTTGGGCTCCATGGTGACCTCCATCTTGCCGTCCTGCTAGTCTTGGTCTTGTTGCACCGATATGGAAACCTTTGCTTGATGCCTCGGTACTCCATGCCTGCGCTTTCCCCCTTAGCACCAAATAGGAAACAAGGACGCTGCGCGCGCTGGCGCCGGCCTGGCACCCGCCTGGCCTTGGTCGTCATGGCTCACGTCACTAGAACCTCGTGAGGTTTGCCTGGCCTTGAACTCTCCGCCCCTCGCGAGCCAGCCTGGTGAGGCCGCTCCTGAGGAGGTCTTGTGTTGTCCGCCTCACAAGGCTTGGCCCCTCGCGAGGGTCTTGAAATTCTTGTTGATGAAGATGGGCCGTACGGGCCCGCTTGCAGAGCCATGCCATGGGCCGTAGGCAGGCAAGTCTGGGGACCCCCGTTCCCAGAATGCCGACAGTAGCCCCCAGGCCCAAGGTGCGCTCGGGCTTGGCTTCAAGGAGAAGCGAAAGGTCAAGTGCAGAGCACCGTGAGCCCCAATAGCCCGCGGCCTTGGTCGACGCGTGGCAGTTGGTTGGACGTGGGCGTCTCCGCTTCCCCACGCTGCCTCGGCAACTGCCCGACTTGACAAGTCCCTGCGACATGCAAGGAAAACCATCATTACCAGTGATCGTGGGGGGCGCTGGTTGGCCTTCTCTTGCTATAAATGAGGAGGGGGCAGAGCCCCCGTCGCCCATTTCTTCCTCTGCCTCTTCCGCTTCTTTCTCCTTCCTTGCTCCTCTCCTGCTACCAATGGCGCCGTCGAGGAGGTTCACTGCCGCAGTGAAGAGGAAGGCCCCTCGCAAGGGGCCCGGCTCTCCGGTGCCCAAGCGTGGACGCGGCCGTCCACGCAAGCACACCGCAACCCCCGCCGCGGCCCCGTGCAGCCCTGGTGGTGCCGCTTCGCGAGGCAGGGGTCGCTCCGGTCGCGGCGGTCCCATTGATGAAGGGAGACGTGCCGTGGTCACGCGGCCTCCCCTGCCGCGCTTCCACTCGGCGGAGATGCTGATGGAGTTCGTCGTCTGGTTGGAGAACCCGACCGGCAACTGGCTTCAGCTCCCGCGCTTCTTCACCGACGAGCTGTCGGCCTTAGGTCTAGGCGGGCTTTGGCTACAGGAAGACGGCTGCTGCAGCAGGGCTTCCTGGGTCATGGTCGAGGTCTCCGCCGCGGGCAATATAGCTCTAGCCCGTGGTTGGCAGACGTTCGCCCGCACGCGCAACTTGGGAAGGCGGTGCACCCTCCACTTCAAGTACGATGGCGACGCGACCCTCTATGTGAGGGTGTTCGGGGAAGATGGTTGCCGCGCCGGGTGCTGCCCCGAGGTGAACGACGGCGAGGAGGTGCTCGGCCTTGGCGACGGCCGCGACGAGGATGAGGGCGAACCCGCCCTTGGTGCCGACCACGTCTCGTCCGGCTATGGAAGCTCTTCCCCCAGTGACAGCTCTAGCAATGGCGGCTACGACCAGCCGCCATGCCCGCTTCGAAGATGGTGGCGGGTCGTCTCGTCGCCGCGCCTCCGTGAAGCACAAGGAGGGGTCCGACTGAGCTCAGGAAGGCGCTGGGGCCTGCCCCCGTGGACCGCTGTAGGCGTCGCTTCTATTTTGTTCTCCTTCTCCTTCCTGCATCAGAAAGGAACCAGAATGGGCCCCGGAGGGGCATGTATCGAACTATGATCTCAATTGTTATGCTATGTTTACCGTTCCTGTGCTGTGTCGCAACATCGTTGTTTTATGTAGGGATAACTTAGCTCGACTTGTTTTGAGTGGCCTCCTCCTCACGAGGCGCTTGCCTCCTAGTACCTGTCGAGGCCCTCCTTGACCTGATATGCGCTTAGGAACTGCAAAAAATTCGTCAAGAGGTTTATCGTTCACCCAGGGCTTGGTCATAGGCGCCGCTGGCCTTGACCCGGCGCTTTGCGTCGCGATACTCGTGGGGCACGGATTAGGAGAGGTGCGCCAGCTTGTGGGCTCGAACAATGGTGCCTCGCGAAAAGATAGAAGGAGGAAGCTCGCGAAGGTACCTGTTCAGCCCCCTCATGAGGGACGCGAGGGAGAGTGCAGGTCGACCAAAGAGATGAAGGCAGAAGCAGAGGCAGAAAGCGATAAGACGGGACCAGCAAGAGATACCAGAAAGCAAATTTTAATTAAAAGAGGGGCGAGCCAACTTCGGAAAGCAAATGAAAAGCCGCGTCCGGCACCTAGTCTAGTCTTCGACGTCTTCTCACCAGCGCGGAGCTAAGTGCTGCCACTTGGTGTGGGAGGGAGCCCCCGAGGCCCAAGGGCGGCACTCCTGAGGCTCCGGGGCATGTACAACCCCACTCATTGTTACGTGAGAGTGTCACGGGCGGTGATTCTTCATAGGCATGAGGCCTTGCTTCACAGGCGCTGGGCCTTTCTTCACAGGCACCGGGCCTTCTTCATAGGCATCGGGCCTTTCTTCACAGGCACCAGGCCATTCTTCACACGCACTGGGCCTTTCTTCATGGGTAGAACTTCTGGAGGTGTTGGATGTTCCAGGCGTTCTGGACGGGTACCCCGTCCTGCGTCTCCAGGCGTGCGGCGCCAGGCCTGGAGACGTGGACGACCTTGAACGGGCCCTCCACATGGGTGAGAGCTTATGCAGCCCCTCCCTGGAGAGCACCCGCCTCAGGACACCTCAAGAGTCCTGGAGCAGACGCTGCGACAGTGGTTCCGTTGCAGCGCCTGCTGGTATCTTGCCACCCGTAGTGCATCTTCGCGGCGACGTTCCTCCCCAGCACGAGGTCCATCCCCCCGCGTAGCGTCCTGCTGTGTCTCATCAAACACCAAGACCCGTGCGGAGCGATGCTTGACCTCGTGAGGGAGGACTGCTTCTACTCCGTAGACGAGGAAGAACGGGGTTTCGCCCGTTGGCTTGGTGGCGGTGGTGCGGATCGACCACAACACGGACTGGAGCTCGTCATGCCAGCCCCTGCCGTAGGCTTCGAGCTTGTTCTTGAAGGTCCTGGTCTTGAGGCCCCTCAGGACCTCCGCGTTGGCGCATTCAGCCTGGCCATTGCTCCTAGGGTGTGCTACTGAGGCATAGCAGATCTGCGTTCCAAGGTTAGCACAATATGACTTGAAGAGATTACTAGTGAACCGCGAGCCGTTATCGGTGATGATGCGGTTGGGGACCCCAAAATGGTTCACGAGGCCTTTGATGAACTTGCCAAAGAGCCAGCTGGGATAGCGCGGACGGCTTCAACCTCCGGCCACTTAGTGAACTTGTCAATGGCGACGTAGAGGTATCGATAGCCCCCAGGTGCACGAGGAAACGGGCCCAGAATATCCAGCCCCCAGACTGCGAACGGCCACGAGAGTGTAATGGTCTGGAGGCCCTGAGCTGGCTGATGGATCTACTTGGCGAGGAATTGGAAGGTTTCGTAGGACTTCACCAGGTCAGTTGCGTCGTTGAGCACCATAGGCCAGTAGAATCCACTTCAGAATGCCTTGCCGACGAGGGTTCGCGACGACGAGTGGTGCCCGCAGTCCCCGCCGTGTATGTCGGCTATCAGCTCTTTCCCCTGTTCCCTGGAGATACAACGCAGTGAAACGTCATTTGGTCGCTTCCTGTATAACTCACCGTCCCGAATGCAGTATGCTGTGGCCTGACGGGCCACGCGCTTCGCGTCCTCCTCCTTCTCCGGCAACGTCCCTTGCATCAGGTATTCCTTGAATTCCTTGGTCCAACATCCCTACTGGGGATCGAGCGCCTAGAGTAGGCGTGCTCCCGAGGTCGGGCCACAGGCTGGGGCTCCTATGGCAGGCGGTTGCGGGAGTTCCTCCCGAGGCTGAGCTGTTCTTGAAAGCAGCGGCGTTGCTGATGGCTTGAAGAGCCGCTCCTCGAAGACGCCAGGCTCCTGGGGCTGTCGCTTGGATGCTCTTCTGGCAATGTCGTCAGCTTCCTTGTTGGTGCCACGGGGCACGTGCTGCAACTCCAGTCCCAGAAATTGCTTCCCCATCTTGCGCACCTCCGTGAGGTATGCTTCCATGTGCTCGTCCTTCGGCTTGTATACCTTGTTGGAGAAGTTGACGAGGAGCTGTGAGTCGCCCTTGATAGTGAGACGCTTCGCCCTCAGCGTCGTCGCAGCCTTCAGGCCGGCTACGAGGTCTTCGTATTCTGCAATATTGTTGGAGACCTTCTCGCCCTGCTGGAAGCAGAGCCACACGGCGTAGTAGAGATTGTCCTGAGTGGGCGAGACAAGCACTGCTCCAGCCCCCGCGCCCTGGTGCGCGAAGGCACCATCGAAATATGACTCAGCCGTTAGGCGCCTCGCTTCCCGGCGAGAGGGACTGGTCTTCGCCTTCTTCAAGCGTCGGGGCGTCTGTCCATTCTGCCACGAAATCAGCGAGAGTGGCTCCCTTGATGACCCTGGTAGTACTGAACTCCAACTGGAACGCTTGTAACTCGATGTTCCATTCAGCGACTCTTCCGACAGAGTTGGGGCTCCTGAGCACTCTCTCCAATGGGTAAGCTGAGATGACCTTGATCGGGTGGCCCTGGAAGTAGTGCCGCAATTTTCGCGAGGCCACTAGTAGCGCGAGTAGGAGCTTCTGAGGCATGGGGTCCCGTGCTCTTGCATCCCGCAACACCGTGCTGACGAAGTATACCGGGTGCTCAACGAGGCTAGGCGCGCTGATGAGGCTTGCGCCCTCCTGGAGTTGGGGTGCCTCCTGAGGAGAGGGAACCCCTAATGCTTGATCGCTGGTCGGGGCCTTCGTGGGTTTGGGGGCGTCGTCCTGCTGAGCTTGATCCTCTACCGCAGCTGCTGCGGCCCTTGTGGCACCCTTCTGGTCTTGCGTTGTCTCTGTTGGAGGCGTGGCACGGCGCGATGCGCCCTTGGCTTGGTGTTCTTCCCGAACCGCCACCAGGGCCGCGCTAGCTGAGTACGGGGTGGCGGCAAGATAGAGCACTAGGGGCTTGAGAGGTCGCGGTGCCACCATCACTGGAGGGCTGGTCAGGTATCTCTTGAGGTCTTGAAAAGTTCGGTCGGCCTCTGGGGTCCACTCGAACGTGCCCTTCTTTTTCATCATCTTGAAGAAGGGTAGGGCGCGTTCTCCCAGCTTGGAGATGAAGCGCCCCAACGCAGTCACCCGATCAGCCAACTTCTGCATTTCCTTGAGGGTCTGCGGTGGACTCGTGTCTTCAATGGCCTTGACCTTCTCTGGGTTGGCCTCGATCCCCCTGTGGGACACCAGGAAACCCAGCAGCTTGCCGGAAGGGACGCCAAACACGCATTTCTCCGGGTTGAGCCGCAAGTCCACCTGGCGAAGGCTTTCAAAGGTCTCCTCCAGGTCTTGGATCAAGGTCCCCGCCTCCCGAGACTTCACCCCGATGTCATCGATGTAGGCTTCAGCGTTTCTCCCGAGCTGCCGCCCTAAGGCGATGTGCATGAGCCGCTGGAAGGTTGCACCCGTGTTGTGCAGCCCGAACGGCATGCAAGTGTAGCAGTACACCCCACACGGGGTCAGGAAGGCTGTCTTCTCCACATCTTTTACCGCCATCTTGATCTGGTGATATCATGAGAACACATCCAGGAAGCATAGCAAGTCGCACTTAGCGGCGGAGTCGACGATCTGGTCGATGTGTGGAAGCGGGAACGAATCTTGGGGGCAAGCCTTGTTGAGGTTGGTGAAGTCGACGCACATCCGCTCCTTCCCGCCTTTCTTGGGGACGACGACGGGGTTTGCCAGCCACTCGGGGTACCGAACCTCGTGAATGACACCCGCAGCCTCCAACTTGCGGGTTTCTTGGACGATGAAAGCTTGCTTCTCAGTGGACTGCCGCCTTGCCTTCTGCTTCACGGGGTGTACGTTGGGGCACACCTTCAGGTGGTGCTCTATTACCTCTCTTGGGACCCCTACCAGCTGATCGGGCTCCCAGGCGAACACTTCCTTGTTTGCATGCAAAAACTTCACTAGCGCCTCCTCCTGACCAGGCTCAAGGATGGCGCCTATGGTAAAGGTTGCCCTTGAGGACCCGTCCTCCTCGATAGGCACTTGCTTGGTTTCTGCCTTGTCCTGAGTGAAGAACTGCTTCTTCTTGGTTGGTGCGGCTCCCTTGGCCTTCGTGGTATCTGCGTCGGCGGGTCGTGCTGTCGCGGCGGCCTTGAGGGCAAGCTTGAGCGCCGCCAGGGCCTCCTTGGAGCCCCCCTTGATGGTGAGGACACCTTCGCTCCTCGGCATCTTCATGAGGTTGTAAGAAGGATGGGTTGCTACCATGAACTAGGCCAGAGATGGGTGCCCGAGGATGGCGTTGTACGGGAGGCCAATGCGGGCGATGTCGAAGTCGACGAACTCAGTGCGGTAGTTGTCGCGCGTGCCGAAGGTCACGGGGAGGTGAATCTGCCCCAGGGAGCAGGCGGAGCCTCCGCCAACCCCCGAGAAGGGCTTGCTGGGGCGGAGCCGCTCGAACGGTACATGAAGGAGGCTAAAGGCTTCGACGGAGAGCACATTGAGGCCGGCGCCGCCGTCGACGAGCGTCTTGGAGATGGATACGTGACAGATGGTGGGCGCGCACCCGAGCCGACGATGGAGGCGGGATGATCCTCTGAGTCAAAGGTGAGGTCGGCCTCAGGCGCGGCCTAGCCAGGCGGAGCCCCCGGGTGCTTGGAAGCGGCGCCGATCTGGCGAAAGTACGGCTTGACATGCCAATGTGAGGGTGGTGCTTGCGAACCGCCGAGGAGAGCTGCCATGATGGGGGCCGCCGGTTCCCCGAAGCGAGTGATGAAGAGGTTGCGCAGCTCCTCCCAGGTGGCGACAGAAGACTCCGGCAAATGGAGGAGCCAGGCGCGCGGCGCGCCTACAAGGGCCAATGGGAACCAGTTGGCCATGATCTTGCTGTTGCACTGGCTTCTAGCCAGCAGGAAAGCCGACGGGTCTGCCGCGCCGTCGTAGCGCGACGGCATCTCCGTATTGAACTTGGATGGCCACTTCACCTGCCGCAAGGCGGGGGCAAGGGCTCAAAGCCCCGAGCGCCGCTGTGGGCACCGGTAGATCCAGCTGGAGGGGCACCCACCATGGGGGAGCGGGCGTGGAGATGGTGGAGCGCGAATCGACGGAAGAAAGACTTCGGCGCACCCCTACCCGGTGCGCCAAATATCAGATCACGGGTTCCGGCAAAACCCTTAAGGTTCAAACTCTGGGGTGCGCACGAAGATCTCCCCCTACCGATCCACGTCTTAACTCAGCTAAGATCGTACGAACTAACTCGGCGAACTCACAACATAAAGGACACAAGATTTATACTGGTTCGGGCCACCGTTGTGGTGTAATACCCTACTCTAGTGTGGTGGTGGTGGATTGCCTCTCGGGCTGCGGATGAATAGTACAGGGGGAAGAACAGCCTCCTGAGGAGAGGTGTTCTTGTGCTTGGTGAGCTTGTGGTTGTCCGGGTCTCTCTCGATCTCACCCCTAAGCTACTGTTCGGTCCCCCTAGCTACGGTGGTGGCTAGTCCTATTTATAGAGGGCCTGGTTCTCTCCCCAAATATTGAGCGGGAAGGGAGCCAACAACGGCCAATTTGAAAGGGGACGGCTAGTACAGCTTATCCTGACAAAAGTGGTCTTCGCGTGCAAAAGGCTCTGGTGGTGACGCCGCCTTGGGCTCCATGGTGACCTCCGTCTTGCCGTCCTGCTGGTCTTGGTCTCGTTGCACCGATATGGAAACCTTTGCTTGATGCCTCAGTACTCCGCGCCTGTGTTTGCCCCCTTAGCACCAAAGAGGAAACAAGGACGTTGCGCGCGCTGGCGCCGGCCTAGCGCCCGCTTGGCCTTGGTCGTCATGGCTCACGTCAGTAGAACCTCGCGAGGTTTGCCTGGCCTTGAACACTCCACCCCTCGCGAGCCAGCCTGGTGAGGCCACTTCTGAGGAGGTCTTGTGTCGTCCGCCTCGCGTGGCTTGGCCCCTCACAAGGGTCTTGAATGTCTTGTTGATGAAGATGGGCCGTACGGGCCCGCTCGCAGAGCCACGCCATGGGCCGCAGGCAGGCAAGTCTGGGGATCCCGTTCCCAGAACGCCAACAAACCTCACACGAGGACGACATCAACGAGGCGGCACAAAGGCAACGCGACGCAGCTGGAAGATGCGGCTCCGCACGAGGAAGACGTCAACCTTGACGAAGATGGCTACCGCGCACAAAGGCGGCCAGCCGGTCACAACCACGATGAGCAGCAGATGTAGCACAAATCTGAGTCCAGGACCGATTGCTCTGATACCATGTTGAATCCCTCAAGAAAGAAATGAACTTTAGTGTAAATCAACTAGGGATTTGAGAGAGGATTTGTTGGAGGAGTTCACGCATCAGGCTAGTACAGACAAAATGGAGCTGCTTCTAGAGCTCCGTTCATTCCTTTCCTTATCTCTATCTTCCTTCTTTACACTCATGTCCTCCTGACATTTATAATTTACACGTTAGTACATAATCCTACAAATTACAAATTTACAACTAAACTCAACATTTGTGGCGATTGACATCGACAAGATGACCGGTGAAGAGAAATCGGCCTTCCCCGCGCAATCCACTACGCCAGACAACTTCGTGATCGACATTAATTAAGGTACAATCTCTTGATCAGTAGGTACAATCCCTTAATCAGTAGGTACGAGTTACTAAGCCAACACACATCAAAGCTTATTTGACGTGCATATTACCGGTGAAGGGAAACCAAGCTTACTGGCACAATCCACTCCGGAGTTCGTGGCGATCGACATTCAGCAGGTAGTACTATGTTTCTCGCCACCCACACAACCATCAGGGTACACAACAGTGCTTGTAGGTACTATTACGAGTGCTTTCTCAAAAAGGCTAATTCTACCTTATGATGGACCATGGAAGAAACGACCGATAATGGCATCCCTGGTGCCAGAACGAGTCAAGCCGGCGCGGAGCATTCCAGAACAGTCGGGGCAAACATGGTCCTTGAGATTGAGGAGACCATCAGCCCGCCAAAGGTATGTTGTCGGCAACACCTACGGATCTTGGTAGTATCACATTAACCCTTCATATAACAACCCCACCTGGCAGCAGATGGAGCATCCATCACGAATGACATGGAAGAACAGGTGGATAATGGCATCCTAGCACCCAAACGAATGCCACAAATCAAGCCAGTACTGAGCGTTCTACGTGAAGGAAATATGCCCTAGAGGCAATAATAAAGTTGTTATTTTATATTTCCTTATATCATGATAAATGTTTATTATTCATGCTAGAATTGTATTAACCGAAAACTTGATACATGTGTGGATACATAGACAAAACACCGTGTCCCTAGTAAGCCTCAACTAGAGTAGCTCGTTAATCAAAGATGGTTAAGTTTCCTAACCATAGACATGTGTTGTCATTTGATGAATGGGATCACATCATTAGCAGAATGATGTGATGGACATGACCCATCCGTTAGCATAGCATATTGATCGTTCAGTTTTATTGCTATTGCTTTCTTCATGTCAAATACATATTCCTTCGACTATGAGATTATGCAACTCCCGGATACCAGACGAATACCTTCTATGCTATCAAACGTCACAACGTAACTGGGTGATTATAAAGATGCTCTACAGGTATCTCTGAAGGTGTTTGTTGGGTTGGCATAGATCGAGATTAGGATTTGTCACTCCGAGTATCGGAGAGGTATCTCTGGGCCCTCGCGGTAATGCACATCATAATAAGCCTTGCAAACAATGTGACTAATGAGTTATTTATGGGATGATGTATTATGTAACGAGTAAAGAGACTTATCGGTAACGAGATTGAACTAGGTATGAAGATACCGACGATCGAATCTCGGGCAAGTAACATACCAATGATAAAGGGAATAACGTATGTTGTCATTACGGTACGACCGATAAAGATCTTCGTGGAATGTGTGGGAACCAATATGAGCATCCAGATTCCGCTATTGGTTATTGACCGGAGAGGTGTCTCGGTCATGTCTACATAGTTCTTGAAACCGTAGGGTACGCATGCTTAACATTGGATGACGATTTAGTATGATATGAGTTATGTGATTTGGTGACCGAATGTTGTTCGGAGTCCCGGATGAGATCACGGACATGACGAGGAGTCTCGAAATGGTTGAGAGGTAAAGGCTCATATATAGGACGATGATATTCGGACACCGAAAGTGTTCTGGGGGTACCGGGTACATATCGGGTCACCAGAAGGGGTTCCGGGCATCCCTCGGGCAACTACATGGGCCTAATGGGCCAAGAAGGGGATAGACCAGCCCCTAGGGGGCTGGTGCGCCCCATGTAGGACAAAATAAAGGGGAAGGAAAGAGGGGAAGAGAGAAAGGAAGGGGAGAAATTCGGCCTCCCCCTTTCTTCTCTCCTCCCTCTTCCTTCCTTTCCCCTCCAGATGAATATGGAAGGGGGGAGGCCAAATTGGGAGGCGCCCAAGTAAGATTCCTCCTACTTGGGGCACCCCCTTGGCTGCCTCTCCTCCCCTCCAACCTATATATATATATATATATATATAAGGGGGGGACACACCGCTAGAACACACACCAACAATTGTTAGCCATGTGCGGCGCCCCCCTCCACAGTTTACGCCTCCGGTCATATCTTCGTAGTGCTTAGGCGAAGCCCTGCGCGGATCACTTCGCCATTACCGTCATCACGCCGTCGTGCTGACGGAACTCTCCCTCAACACTTTGCTGGATCAAGAGTTCGAGGGACGTCATCGAGCTGAACGTGTGCAGAACTCGAAGGTGTCGTATGATACGTCTCCAATGTATCTATAATTTTTGATTGTTCTATGCTATTTTATTATCAATATTGGATGTTTTATAATCATTTTATAGTCATTTTATATCATTTTTTGGTACTAACCTATTGACATAGTGCCAAGTGCCAGTTGCTGTTTTGTCCATGTTTTTTACATCATAGGAAATCGATATCAAACAGAGTCCAAATGCCACGAAACTTTACGATGGTTTTTTATGGTCCATAAGGAAGGCAATGGGCCCTGGTTGCACCTGGGGGGTGCACCGAGGGGGCCACAACCCACCAGGGTGCACCAGGAGGCCCATGCGTGCCTTGGCGGGCTGTGCCCACCTCGGGTGCCCCCTGACTGCCTCTTTGCTCTATAAATACCCCAAAAATACCAGAACCCTAGGGGAGTCGACGAAATATTCATCCAGCCGCCGCAGAGTCCAGAACCACCAGATCCAATCTAGACACCATCTCGAATGGGGTTCACCACTTCCATTGGTGCCTCTTCGATGATGAGTGAGTAGTTCTTTGTAGACCTTCGGGTCTGTAGTTAGTAGCTAGATATGGATTTCTCTCTCTCTCTGAATTCTCAATAAAATGGTCTCTTGGAGATCCATAGGATGTAACTATTTTGAGATGTGTTTGTTGGGATCTGATGAACTTCGAGTTTATGATCAATTATATCTTTTTATATCTATGAAAGTTATTTGAGTTTCTTTGATCTCTTATATGCATGATCTCTTATAGCCTCGTATTTCTTCTCTAACATTTGGGTTTTGTTTGGCCAACACTGGTACGCGTCGGTCCTAAACAAACGGTTTTAACCCCTTTCCGCGACGGCATTTGGAACCGTCGCCAAGTGAGTGTGTGCGACAGGGTGTCCTTCCCACACGACCCAGAAATCATCGAGGATAGGCCCTCCTGAGACCCAGGCTGGGGCCATGTGCGATCGGGCGAGGCATTGAAACCCAATCATTTCCGTAGGTATGTATATCCCACACGGTAATCTGAGAAAATCATTTCCGTAGGTATGTACATCCCACACGGTGAATCTCAGAAAGACATTTCCGTTCGTATGTATATCACACACAGTCAATCCAAGGAATATGTTTCCATTCTTATGTACATCCCACACAGTCAATCCAGGGAACACGTTTCCGTTCAGACGTACATCCCACATAGTTTTATGTGTAGGCCTGTGTGTGAAAGGTGTAACTATCACACACGGTTTGCCATGGTTAACTGTTTGCTTTTATCAACTATATCACACACAATTTGATGAAGAAAGCTGTGTGGCATTGGGCTATCCATCGCAAGCGCTTTTACTACTAGAATCGTTTGCAATGGTCCATGACACATTTAACAGGTTTATTAGTTTACAATTAATAATTCCAGTATTACGCAAATTCACATTTCATATCAAACAACTATTTGCCAATTTCATATCAGACACATAAATATATTATAACATCACAGTACGGTAGCTACATGAAAACAACACAGTACAACATATAGCTAGTTCAACTTCATAAGAACAATATATTCATTTCCCTAATCGAGACCATCCAGGCTCGTCTTATCCACCTCTACTTTCAGCTCAGTAAGAACCCGTTTTGCATGGGCCAACTGGGAAAGTGCCTCCTCCTTCGCCAACACCATCTTAGCAAAGTCTGATTTAAAAAATCTGAGCTCATTCTCCACCTTCAACTTTTTATCCCGCATCTTGAAATATGCTTCAGTGTTGACAACACTTTCTCTAAGCCTACATGTGTTCTCTTCCTCATACATGTTCCAGAGCTTCGCTAGGCACATCTTCAAAGAATGTGGCCACTCTTGATCAACCCACTCCAAGTAAGAACACTTCCGTTCATCCTATAATATTTAAAACAAGATCAGTAGCAATTGTAGGGGAAATGGGTTTATAGCAACATAGAAAATCACCAATGCTTGTACGTCTCCATCGTATCTACTTTTCCAAACACTTTTGACCTTGTTTTCGACTCTAACTTGCATGATTTGAATGGAACTAACCCGGACTGACGCTGTTTTTAGCAGAATTGCCATGGTGTTATTTTTGTGCAGAAATAAAAGTTCTTGGAATGACCTGAAACTTCACGAAGAATATTTTTGGAATATATAAAAAATACTGGTGAAAGAATCTACGCCAGGGGGCCCACACCCTGTCCATGAGGGTGGGGGCGCGCCCACCCCCTAGGACGCGCCCCCTACCTCATGGGCCCCCTGATGCTCCATCGACCTCAACTCCAACTCTATATATTCACGTTCGGGAAAAAAAGCCGGAGAGAAGGATTCATCGCGTTTTACGATACGGAGCCACCGCCAAGCCCTAATATCTCTCGGGAGGGCTGATCTGGAGTCCGTTCGGGGCTCCGGAGAGGGGAATCCGTCGCCACCGTCATCATCAACCTTCCTCCATCACCAATTTCATGATGCTCACCGTCGTGCGTGAGTAATTCCATCGTAGGCTTCCTGGACGGTGATGGGTTGGATGAGATTTACCATGTAATCAAGTTAGTTTTGTTAGGGTTTGATCCCTAGTATCCATTATGTTCTGAGATTGATGTTGCTATGACTTTGCTATGCTTAATGCTTGTCACTAGGGCCCGAGTGCCATGATTTCAGATCTGAACCTATTATGTTTTCATGAATATATGTGAGTTCTTGATCCTATCTTGCAAGTATGTAGTCACCTATTATGTGTTATGATCCGTTAACCCCGAAATGACAATAATCGGGATACTTACCGGTGATGACCGTAGTTTGAGGAGTTCATGTATTCACTAAGTGGTACTGCTTTGGTCCGGTACTCTATTAAAAGGAGGCCTTAATATCCCTTAGTTTCCAATAGGACCTCGCTGCCACAGGAGGGTAGGACAAAAGATGCCATGCAAGTTCTTTTCCATAAGCACGTATGACTATATTCGGAATACATGCCTACATTACAATCATGAACTGGAGCTAGTTCTGTGTCACCCTATGTTATAACGGTTGCATGAGGAGTCGCATCCGACATAATTACCCATCACTGATCCATTGACTACGAGCTTTTCACATACTGATCTCCGCTTAGTTACTTTACCGTTGCTACTATTACGCTCACTACAAAATCAATACTATTACTTTTGCCACTGTTACCGTTACTATCATATTACTTTGCTACTAAATACTTTGCTGCAGATATTAAGTCTTTCTGGTGCGGTTGAATTGACAACTCAACTGTTAATACTTGAGAATATTCTTTGGCTCCCTTTGTGTTGAATCAATAAATTTGGGTTGAATACTCTACCCTCAAAAATTGTTGCGATTCCCTATACTTGTGGGTTATCAAGACTATTTTCCGATGTCGTTGCCAGGGAGCATACCTCTATTCTTTGAGTCACTTGGGATTTATATCTGCTGATCACTATGAAGAACTTGAAAGATGAAAGAACCAAGATTTTTCTCTCAACTACGAGGGGAGGTAAGGAACTGCCATCTAGCTTTGCACTTGATACTCCTTCTGTTTTGAGTAAACTTGCGACACCTACTCCTGCTCTTTATTATGATATGTCGCATGTTATTGATGATGCCACTTCTACTTTGCATGATACTTATGATGAAAATACTTCTATGCTCAATAATACTGTGCCACTAGGTGAATTTCTTGATGAACAACTTGCTAGGGCTAGAGAGAATGAAATTAATGAAACTGATAATATTGATGAAAGGGATGATGAATATTCTCCCCCTAGATATGAATTGCATGTTGTACCTGAGGGTTATGTTATGGATGAAGAAACTGCTAGAGACTTTTTAGCTAAGCTGAAAGAGAAATCTTTGAACGCTAGAATGAAATATGACCCTGCTTTTACTACTTCACCTATCCGTATTTCCGATAAGGATTATGTTTTCTCTGTCAATCCTGAGATAATTACTTTGGTTGAATCTGATCCTTTTTATGGCTATGAATATGAAACTGTTGTGGAACATTTTACTAAACTAAATGATATAGCCACCCTATTCACTAATGATGAGAAAACTCGCTACTATTATATCCTTAAGTTATTTCCGTTCTCATTAAAGGGTGATTCAAAAACAAGGTTTAATTCTCTTGATCCTGGTTGTGTGCGTAGTCCCCAGGATATGATTTATTACTTCTCTACTAAATATTTCCCCGCTCATAAGAAACAAGCTGCCTTATGGGGAAATATATAATTTTGTGCAAATTGAAGAAGAGAGTCTCCCACAAGCTTGGGGGAGGCTTCTCCAATTACTTAATGCTTTGCCTGATCATCCTCTCAAGAAAAATAAAATACTTGATATCTTTTATAATGGACTAACCGATCCTTCCAGAGACCACCTGGATAGTTGTGCTGGTTAAGTTTTCAGGGAAAGAACTGTTGGTCAAGCTGAATTGCTATTGAATAATATGTTGAGTAATGAAAATGATTGGACACTTCCTGAACCAACTCCTAAGCCAACTCCAAAGAAAAGGGGTATTCTATTTCTCAGTCCTGAAGATATGCAAGAGGCAAAGAAATCTTTGAAAGAAAAGGGTATTAAAGCTGAAGATGTTAAGAATTTACCACCTATTGAAGAAATACATGGTCTTGATAACCCGACACAGGTAGTAAAGGTAAATTCTCTCTATAGATTTGATAAATGTGAAATCCCGTCTACTAAAATTTCTAGCCAATGCTTGGATGAGTTTGATGACTTTATGGTTAAACAAGAAAATTTAAATGCTTATGTTGATAGACAATTGAAATGTAATGCTTATATGATTGAACACTTGAGTGATTATATGTCTAGAGTTAAAGGTGAACTTAAAATTATTAGTAAACATGCTTCTATGCTTACCACTCAAGTGGAACAAGTGCTTAAAGCTCAGAATGATCTGCTCAATGAATTAAATAATAATAAAAATGATAATGTCGTTAGAGTTATGACTAGAGGGGGTAAAATGACTGAGGAACCTTTGTATCCCATGGGCAATCCTAAGAGAATCGAGCAAGATTATCAGAGAACTAATGTTGATGCACCTAGTCCTTCTAAAAATAAGAGAAAGAAAAACAATAGGACTTTGCATGCTTCTAGTGAACCTATTATTGACACACCTGAGAATCCCAATGATATTTGTATTTCTGATGCTGAAACACAATCTGGTAATGAACATGAACCTAGTGATAATGTGATGATGATGTTCATGTTGATGCTCAACCTAGCAATGACAATGATGTAGAGATTGAACCTGCTGTTGATCTTGATAACCCACAATCAAAGAATCAACGTTATGATAAGAGAGACTTTGTTGCTACGAAGCGCGGTATAGAAAAAGAACCATGGGTTCAGAAACCCATGCCCTTTCCTCCTAAACCATCCAAGATAAAGGATGATGAGGATTTTGAGCGCTTTGCTAAAATGATTAGACCTATCTTTTTGCGTATGCGTTTGACTGATATGCTTAAAATGAATCCTTATGCTAAGTATATGAAAGATATTGTTACAAATAAAAGAAAGATACTAGAAGCTGAAATTTCTACCATGCTCGCTAATTATACTTTTAAGGGCGGAATACCAAAGAAACCAGGAGATCCTGGAGTACCAACTATACCATGCTCCATGTCGGTGTCAAAACCGGCGGATCTCGGGTAGGGGGTCCCGAACTGTGCGTCTAAGGTGGATGGTAATAGGAGGCAGGGGACACGATGTTTTACCCAGGTTCGGGCCCTCTTGATGGAGGTAAAACCCTACGTCCTGCTTGATTAATATTGATGATATGGGTAGTACAAGAGTAGATCTACCACGAGATCAAGGAGGCTAAACCCTAGAAGCTAGCCTATGGTATGATTGTTGTATATGGAGTTGATCTATCGACTAGCCTGGCCCTGGTTTATATAATGCATCAGAGGCCCAGGTTAACAAGAGTCCTAGCCGAATACGCCGGTGGGGAGAAGTCCTTGTCTTGATCGCCAAGTCTTGTGGAATCTTCCTTGTATGCGGCAGTTGTCCGAACTGGCCCATGAGTATACGGCCACGGGGGTCCTCGGCCCAATCTATCAGATCGGGAGATGAAGTGTTGAGTACCCCCTAGTCCAGGACACCGTCACTCCATTAAGAGAAACAATGTTAAAATTGCTTTATGTGGTCTTGGAGCCGGTGTTAGTGTTATGCCTCTCTCTTTATATCGTAGACTTGATTTGAATAAGTTGACACCTACTGAAATATCTTTGCAAATGACTGATAAATCAACTGCTATACCTGTCGGTATTTGTGAGGATGTGCCTATTGTGGTTGCAAACGTTACTATTTTAATAGACTTTGTTATTCTTGATATTCCCGAGGACGATAGTATATCTATTATTCTTGGTAGACCCTTTCTTAATACTGCAGGGGCTGTTATTGATTGCAACAAAGGCAATATCACTTTTCATGTTAATGGTAATGAGCATACGGTTCACTTTCTGAGGAAACAACCTCAAGTCCACAGTATCAATTCTATTGGAAAAACTTCAACAATTACTATTGGAGGTTTTGAATTTCCTCTTCCTACTGTCAAAAAGAAATATGACATTCTCATTGTTGGGGACATGCATATCCCCGTTGAGGTAACCTAGTCTTATTCAAAATATCGAGGATTTAGTTTGGGAGGCCAGTTAATAGCCCCCGATAGTGTTCGGCGACAGTCGAGGTCAAGCCGTAAACACTTCGGCCAATGTTATGAATGGCCCGTCATAGTCATCGGATCGCTGACCAGTTTACGCTTATTGTGATAGTCAGTTTTCGGCTTTCTCCACTAAGGTGCTTAACCATGTGAGCTGGAAGCACAATCGCAGTGGTTCTCCCTTTGCACGCCTAGCCGAACAAACGGAATGTAGGAAGCAAGTGCAGGAGCCGGGCAACCCAACTATTGACCGAAGACACAATTCGAAACCGATGCATATATAGCAATATCTGAGAATGTTTTTGCCGAATCACTAAAGGTGTCCGGCGTTGCACTGCGAGACTAATGCTGGAAAAGCACAAATAGTTTAAAAGTGCCAAAAAGCTTGGAAAACCAAGAAACGTCAGTAAAAACATGACGTCCGAACAAGATCAAGTGTTCGGTGCCAATCCGAAAATTGGTCTTAGAAAAAAGAAGTGCTTCTGTCGTCCTTTAACATGACACATCCTATCTCAAGACTTCGAACGGGTCAGCCTACGGCTTCAACCTCCTATCCCGAGGGCGGAGTACTTCTCATTAGGCCAGTTTAGCAAACTAAACTCTAGCGGCTTTGAGAGAGAAATTAGGCTCCCCGGCTAGTGACCGCACACTCGCGTCGAAAAAAGGAGTGATAAATAATAATAATAGAACTTTGCAACGACTGAGAAGAAGAACACTTATTATAAAACGGCTCAAATAAACTTAAGAGCCCCCAAGTGACTTGGGTAGAAGAATGATTGCATGTACCGAAGTACTTATATCATATCTATGTTCAACCGAACTTTAAACGCGTCTTAACCGACCGCCGGCTTCTCCCTCTTCGGTTAAGGACCGAAAAGTGTTATGTACTCCATCGGTCGAGAATATCGATGGTGTTTCCAATAACCAGGCAATCAGGCCATAAGGCTGTAACAGACAAAGCACGCTCAGGGAACTTATGCTATATTACTGCGAAGAGTAAGAAGCATCTTCGAAGAAAATAGTACCCCCACCGATACCTTTCTTTGGTGCTCATTGTTATTATGAGACTTGTGCAATAGATTTTTTGTACTCATGAGTTCCGTTGTGTGCCGACCATCATTGAATAACTATAAGAGCGCTAGCTTTCGGCTTTACCCAGTCTGAGGGCCGGCTCGGGTGACCCGATCGTGACAATCGCAGAGGTGCTCCCTTTACTCCCTAGCCGAACAATCGGGAACGTAGGGGTAAACACAGGAGCGAGGCAACCCAGCTTACAAATCGCTTAAGTCAATGTGGTGCATATTGTGGCATAATACATGAACAAGGAACGAAGCCGTACAAGTATAATCATATGCAACAGGAAAAGCTTCATAAAGAAAGCCCCCAAGTAAACGGGGTATTTGAATTTATGCGTCACAAACAAAGTTTGGACAAGGAAATTTTTTAGACGCAACTTTTTTCCAAAAAAGTATAATGCTTGGTCGAACCGAACGCAAGTTAGAAATTAAAGCTTTGAGCATGAAAGCGACTTAGCTGGTTAATGTGTTCGGTATTGATGACGCGGTCCGAGCTTGATGCGGGGCAAGGTTCCATCCCTCAAGCCGGTCCCGAGGTGGCGGAGTGGAGAGCTTGACACGCCGAAGTGGTGACATAGCACGATCAATGCAGACCGGCAGAGTGACGCCGAAGTCCCCGGATCATTTTCCTATGCACAAAAAATAGTGCAAACCGGAGATAATAGTAATAATGATAATTAAAAAAATCGTTGCATAATAAATAATTTATGCAAAGTGAGTAATAAAAGAAATATGGCCTGGCACCGAAGTCAAGTCGATGCAGGGCGTCGGCGTGATGCGGTAAAGGCGTGGCAAAGCCTAAATTCGCAGGTCGGTCCGAGCTCCGAGTGCGGCGTTCGCCGGACTATGTACGGAAACTGACCGAACCACCATGTGACTGTCGTTAATGCAGCCACCATTTGATAAACCTGTGTACATATGACGGATAAACCAGAGTAATAATTCCTTGGGAAAAATGAACCCAAACAAGCAAAAAATACTGGGATTAATAGCACCTGGTTTATTTGTTGTAGCAATCCGAAGGAAGGTGATTCCTAAAATTGGGACCCTCTCCGTACACCCATTTCCTGATGGGCGATAAAACGACGGCATGGCAATGCTGGTAAAGGTTGACTCGCCGAGGCAAAGCCCTCGGCCCAGCTAACGTGACGGAGCTGGTTGGCTAGTGACGCCGAAGTGTCCGGAGTAGGTTGATGAAGAGATGGCGAAGCCCCCGGTCCAGCCGAGATGTCGAAGCCTCGATGTCAGCCGATGAGTCGAAGTAGGTCGGCGTGATGGACACCAGCTTGAAGAAGCAATAGTGCGGCCCTGTCGATGCAGGTCATGACGTGGTCGATGCCAGCTTGATGAAGCGACTGTGCGGTGATGCCGGTATGCCCGCTCCATGTAATCCGTGGGGCGGCGATGTTGGTGATGATTTATCCTTCGCGATGCTGGGCTCTTGTTCGGCTTGCCGAGATGATGATCCAAAGAAGTTGAGCTCGGCTCAACAAAGTGACGCCGTGTCTAGCGCAGGTCGGCAGCCGTGGAGTAATATTGCCGGACTGGTTTGACACCAGCATGATGTTGAAGATCATGTTCAAAAGATCTTACAGTTAGTGGGATGTGTTCGGGAACAAAACACAATACCCCATACAAAACTTCCTTCAAAAGGGATGTCCGAAATCCTGTTCATAAAAAAGATGAACTCGGGTCGGATTCGTTTTCGCGCAGAAAATAGATCCGAAAAGTGATGCACTAATCGGAAGGTTCCCGGAGTTTGGACAGTTGGATCGAGCCAAAATTTTGAGAGGTGGTAGATATAGGAATTCCGCAGCCGATCAACGGTTGGATCTTCCAAAGGACGTCCGAGCTAGAAGCTGGACACCACGCCCTAAACTCATCCAAATTCCCGTCTAGATTTGACAGGGCTCCGGTATATCGTGGATTGCCAGAGATTCCTCCATCAGAACTCGACGAAATTTTCCAGGGTTGTTGTAGACTCAATTCCGCACAATTCCACCAAAGCGATCGTCAAAGCGATACTCGAGGAGGTGGTGGTGGCAGATACGAGTTCGCTGTCCAGAAAAACAGCACGGTCGCTTGAGGGCAATGTTGACGTTGAGCCCCCGAGCTCCATAGATGATTCCTCCGTGATCTTGATAGAGATCGGAGTTGATGTTTGATGAAGGCCCTCGTCCGGACATGGTGATCCGAACATGGGGCGCAATTCTTGGTCGAACCAAGGTGACCAGTCGAGCTAGTGATGAAGATGCTGAAGTCGCAGTTGATCTGCAGGCGAGCCATCGATCCTTTTGTTGATCACACAGCGGAACTCTCAATGAAAGCACCAATGTCGGTGTCAAAACCGGCGGATCTCGGGTAGGGGGTCCCGAACTGTGCGTCTAAGGTGGATGGTAACAGGAGGCAGGGGACACGATGTTTTTCCCAGGTTCGGGCCCTCTTGATGGAGGTAAAAGCCTACGTCCTGCTTGATTAATATTGATGATATGGGTAGTACAAGAGTAGATCTACCACGAGATCAAGGAGGCTAAACCCTAGAAGCTAGCCTATGGTATGATTGTTGTATATGGAGTTGATCTATCGACTAGCCTGGCCCTGGTTTATATAATGCACCAGAGGCCCAGGTTAACAAGAGTCCTAGCCGAATACGCCGATGGGGAGAAGTCCTTGTCTTGATCGCCAAGTCTTGTGGAATCTTCCTTGTATGCGGCAGTTGTCCGAACTGGCCCATGAGTATACGGCCACGGGGGTCCTCGGCCCAATCTATCAGATCGGGAGATGAAGTGTTGAGTACCCCCTAGTCCAGGACACCGTCACTCCATTAAGAGAAACTATGTTAAAATTGCTTTATGTGATCTTGGAGCCGGTGTTAGTGTTATGCCTATCTCTTTATATTGTAGACTTGATTTGAATAAGTTGACACCTACTGAAATATCTTTGCAAATGGCTGATAAATCAACTGCTATACCTGTCGGTATTTGTGAGGATGTGCCTATTGTGGTTGCAAACGTTACTATTTTAACAGACTTTGTTATTCTTGATATTCCTGAGGACGATAGTATATCTATTATTCTTGGTAGACCCTTTCTGAATACTGCAGGGGCTGTTATTGATTGCAACATAGGCAATGTCACTTTTCATGTTAATGGTAATGAGCATACGGTTCACTTTTCGAGGAAACAACCTCAAGTCCACAGTATCAATTCTATTGGAAAAACTTCAACAATTACTATTGGAGGTTTTGAATTTCCTCTTCCTACTGTCAAAAAGAAATATGACATTCTCATTGTTGGGGACATGCATATCCCCGTTGAGATAACCTAGTCTTATTCGAAAATTCTCCGGTTTCATGTTATTCGAAAAGAGTTTGCTAACAAGACTTGATCAACCTTGTTAGTGGATTCATTTTGATGAGCATGAGATGAATGAAGTTAGAAAGCACAACTCTCTGCACCCTCTTTTTACTTTATGTTATTTAGATTAAATAAAGCAAAAATAGTATTTTCTATCTGTTTTCTGAATTATCCATGTAATAAAAAATACCCCAAAAATAAAAGTTCTCCAAATGCCCCAAAAATGAAATATGATTTTTTATAGATTATTTAAGAATTATTGGCACTTAGAACACACCAGGGGGAGCCACCACCTGGCCAGAAGGGTCCAGGGCGCGCCCCCTGCCTCGTGGACCCCACGTGCCCTCCCTCCACTTATTCCAGCACCCACACACTTCGACTTCCTCCAGAAAAAATCACTCACCAGCTCAAACCCGAGTTCTAGCTCATCTTGCTGCCATTTTCGATCTCCTTGCTCAAAGCTCCGTCCACAAAACTACTTTGGGGGATTGTTCTTCGGTATGTGAATCCTTCAATGGTCCAATTAGTTTTTGTTCTAGTGTTTTATTTGTTGCAAATTTTGCTGCTTAGGTGACCCTGTTCTTGAGCTTGCATGTCAAATTTATGTGGTCAAAAGTAGTTTTAATGCATGATATGGCCACTAGGCACTTGTGGGAGTAGTTGCTATCAATCTTGTTGACTTTGGTTCACTTTTATTTTGAGTTACAAAAAATTTCAGAAATTTTTTAGAGGAAGAAATATGTTTTGGAAAATGTACCAAGGTAGTTCCTCAAGAAAGCAGACACCTAGGCTTGCTATACATGAGCCGGACTATGAACTACTGAGGGAAGCTCAAGTGTGGCCTTACGAATGGCCGTTAGAGGAGTTTATGATCCATGCAGACATCAAGGAAGAATTTGACGCGTATGTGTGTAACGCTGATCTTGAGGGCTTCGTGTCAGATAAGTGCCCGCAATACCGCTACCTAACTGATTCATTTGTGAGAAGGTTTAAATTTACATCCTCGCGCAATTCTCACACTGTCCTATTTGATCTTTATGATAAATAATATACTATGGACCTAGAAGATTTTAGTGCTGCTTGTAAACTCCCGCACTGGGGCAATGTTAGTGAACCTCGCAAATCTGAATATAAAGACGTTCTTGCTAGTATTACTTTGGGGGAAACTAGGGAAATCACACAAGCTACCATAGGGAGCATTCATTTTCCTTCCATACATTATTTTGCTCTCTTCATGGGTAGATGCATTAACGGTAAAGATGAGGCTTGCCACATGTGCGTTCCAGATCTTAGTGTTCTCAAGAGTGCGGTAGTGGGTGATAAACAATATAACTTGGGGGCTATTGTTGCACATAGGTTGCATCTTAATAGTTTAAGTGGAGACTCGTTTGGTGGAATTTATGCAACTCGTGTAGCTAATTTTCTTGAGATACCCATACATGAGAATGATATTGAATTGCCTCCTGCTTATCTAGATTATAATGCTATGGTTCATCATCAGTTTGTTGAGAGGAATGAACAGTTCCTCCAATACCGACTAATCTTTGATAGACATCGCACTGTCCATATTGCTCTCCCTGCTCCTGCTTTCTTTGACTTTCAGAAAAAGGGAGATATGTTATAACCAGGGAGGAGGTGAACGAGTATGAGAGGAGGACGGAGGCAACTCTCCTCCAAGATGGAGCTCGTGAGGCAATAGCCGCTGCATCTCAGTACGACCCTCGTTACAACTTCGGGTATCCGCCAGGCCAGCCGTGGACATAGACCAACTTAGCCCAAAAGCCTAAGCTTGGGGGAGTACGTATTTCTCACCGACATTACATTCATGTTCACACACTCATGCCAGTTGTCGGTGATCATACTTTTTCATTATTCTATCCATGCTAGTTTATTTTCTTTTTAAGCCTTCTTCTTGTGTGTTTGAAAAACCTTAAGAAAAACCAAAAAAAATAGTTGTAGCTTTTAGCTAGTTTACTTTCCATGCTTGTAGTAGTAGTAATTAAAAGAAAACCCAAAAAGATTTCCCGTTCTTCTTTTGCTTGTTGGGAGCTTTCCCGTGTAAATAGTTTTGTTTATTTTCTTTTCTTTGGGGGTCGAGAGGAGAAGACCATGATGAAAATGTTGAGTGGCTTTCATATGGCATTATTGTTGATCTAACCAAGAGCCCATATTACCTTGTCTTCTCCCTTGTATTGAATGCTTGCAGATTCTAGCTTAGTCCAATGCACATGCACTGTTATTATTATCCACACCGTTCGGTCGTGCAAGTGAAAGGCAATAATGATGATATGTGATGAACTGATTGAGATGAGAAACGCTAGTATGAACTCGACCTATCTTGTTTTTGTAAATATGATTAGTTCATCGTTCCTGATTCAGCCTATTATGAATGAAACATGTTTGCAATGACAATTAGAGATTATAGTTGCTGATGCCATGCTTAATTAGCTAGGAGTTTATAATGGTTTACCTTGAGTGCCAACATGCTATTAAAATGGTTGTGATGTGGTATGATAGGGTGGTATCCTCCTTTGAACGATTCGAGTGGCTTGACTTGGCACATGTTCACACATGTAGTTGAAACAAAATCAACATATCCTCCATGATATTTATGTTCATGGTGAATTATATCCTACTCATGCTTGCACTCAATGTTGATTAATTTTAATGCATGTTCATGACTGTTGTCGCTCTCTAGCTGGTCGCTTCCCAGTCTCTTTCTAGCCTTCACTTGTACTAAGCGGGAATATTGCTTGTGCATCCACTTCCATAAACCCCAAAGTTATTCCATATGAGTCCACCATACCTTCCTATATGCGGTATCTACCTGCCATTCCAAGTAAATTTGTATGTGCCAAACTCTAAACCTTCAAATAAACATTCTGTTTTGTATACTCGAATAGCTCATGTATCAACCAAGGTTGTCCTTATCTTCCGTGCTAGGCAGGTTATTCTCAAGAGGAGTGGACTCCGCTCCTCACTCACGAGAAAATGGCCGGTAACCGGGATGCCCAGTCCCATGCTCTAACAAAATCAAAATAATTGCAAACAAAACTCCCCCAGGATTGTTGTTAGTTGGAGGCACCCGTTGTTTCAGACAATCCATGGATTGATATTTGTTGGTGGTAGGGGGAGTATAAACTTTACCATTCTGTTTGGGAACCGCCTATAATGTGTGTAGCATGGAAGATATCGAGATCTCTTGGTTGTTACATTGACAATGAAAGTATACAA
Organism: Triticum urartu; assembly: GCF_003073215.2. Classification (NCBI taxonomy): domain Eukaryota; kingdom Viridiplantae; phylum Streptophyta; class Magnoliopsida; order Poales; family Poaceae; genus Triticum; species Triticum urartu. The sequence goes on along the minus strand of NC_053023.1, from coordinate 583,007,050 downwards.
ATCAAAATATTATTTATCTCTATTTCAAAAATCGAGCTCTGGCACCTCTACAAATCCCCGCTTCCCTCTGCGAAGGGCCTATCTATTTACTTTTATGTTGAGTCATCACCCTCTTATTAAAAAGCACCAGTTGGGGATCACCGCTGTCATTTGCATGTATTACTATTAGTTTACATTGAGTATGACTGTGACTGGATCTCTTTTACCATGAATTACAATGTCTATTCAGTCCTTGATCTTCAAAGGTGCTCTGCATTTATGTTTTGCGGTCTCAGAAAGGGCTAGTGAGATACCATCTTGTTATATCATATTATGATTGTTTTGAGAAAGTGTTGTCATCCAAGATTTACTATTATTGCTCGCTAGTTGATTATGCCATTGATATGAGTAAACATGAGACCTAAATGTTATTGTGAATATGGTTAGTCCATAATCTTTGCTGAAAACTTGAATGCTGACTTTACATATTTACAACAACAAGATCAAACAGAGTTTGTAAAAGTTTTTCTTTATCACTTTCAGTTTGTCAACTGAATTGCTTGAGGACAAGCAAAGGTTTAAGCTTGGGGGAGTTGATACGTCTCCATCATATTTACTTTTCCAAACACTTTTGACCTTGTTTTGGACTCTAACTTGCATGATTTGAATGGAACTAACCCGGACTGACACTCTTTTCAGCAGAATTGGCATGATGTTATTTTGTGTAGAATTAAAAGTTCTTGGAATGACCTGAAACTTTACGGAGAATATTTTTGGAATATATAAAAAATACTGGCGAAAGAATCTACGTCAGGGGGCCCACACCCTGTCCACGAGGGTCCACCGACCTCAATTCCAACTCTATATATTCACGTTCGGGGAGAAAAAAATCGGAGAGAAGGATTCATCGCGTTTTATGATACGGGGCTGCCGCCAAGCCCTAATCTCTCTTGGGAGGGCTGACCTGGAGTCCGTTTGGGGCTCCGGAGAGGGGAATCCATCGCCATCGCCGTCATCAACCTTCCTCCATCACCAATTTCATGATGCTCACCGCCGTGCGTGAGTAATTCTATCGTAGACTTGCTGGACGGTGATGGGTTGGATGAGATTTACCATGTAATCGAGTTAGTTTTGTTAGGGTTTGATCTCTAGTTTCCATTATGTTCTGAGATTGATGTTGTTATGATTTTGCTATGCTTATTGCTTGTCACTAGGGCCCGAGTGCCATGATTTTAGATCTGAACCTATTATGTTTTCATGAATATATGTGAGTTCTTGATCCTATCTTGCAAGTCTATAGTCACCTATTATGTGTTATGATCCGTTAACCCCGAAGTGACAATAATCGGGATACTTAGTGGTGATGACCGTAGTTTGAGGAGTTCATGTATTCACTAAATGTTAATGCTTTGGTCCGGTACTCTATTAAAAGGAGGCCTTAATATCCCTTAGTTTCCAATAGGACCCCGCTGCCACGGGAGGGCAGGACAAAAGATGGCATGCAAGTTCTTTTCCATAAGCACGTATGACTATATTCGGAATACATGCCTACATTACATTCATGAACTGGAGCTAGTTCTGTGTCACCCTATGTTATAACTGTTGCATGAGGAATCGCATCCGACATAATTACCCATCACTGATCCATTGCCTATGAGCTTTTCACATATTGATCTCCGCTTAGTTACTTTACCATTGCCACTGTTACGCTCACTACAAAACCAATACTATTACTTTTGCCACTGTTACCGTTACTATCATATTTCTTTGCTACTAAATACTTTGCTGCAGATATTAAGTCTTTCAGGTGCGGTTGAATTGACAATTCAACTGTTAATACTTGAGAATATTCTTTGGCTCCCCTTGTGTCGAATCAATAAATTTGGGTTGAATACGCTACCCTCGAAAACTGTTGCGATCCCCTATACTTGTGGGTTATCAATGCTTATTTTGAAAAACTGAAGAAACATGTTAATTATGACATATCTTCTCAAAAGGATCAATGTGCAAATGAAATAATTGTTACTAAGACAACAACCAAATTCTGGAACATCAGAAGCTATAATTAACTACAACGACGCTACAAGTTCTTACTCATTTACAATAAATAACAAATTGAGCATTTTTATGAGGAAGGTAAATATAACTGCAAGAGCATAGTGACAGTGTTTGGATGACAGCAAATTGATACTAACAGGTGTGTACATGCACAAATTTAGTAACATAGAACTAATAACACTAAGGCCGTCCACTATGTATGCCAAAACTGGGGTAAAGACAACTGTTGCTACTTCTTGCACCGGTGCCCCGCACTAGCGAGCTGATGCAACGAAAAAAATCAGGGACCCGGACTCCGGAGCACGTAGTTGCTCCGATGCCCAGTTCCTTTGTGCCATAAAGATTTAGTTTTTTACTGCTTGGCTGCTCGGATGTGTGGACCAAAGTTGGCTGCACAAACAGCTGAAGCGGTACCAAATAATTTTCTAATGGCACCACTGATGAGATGGCAACAATTTAAGATACTAGGTACAAACTATGACATTGTCTTAGGATGCGTTTGGTTGAAGGTGTGGTATGAATGGGTTGGGACTGTGACAGTGTCTGAATCACATCTAACAAATGATTTGTAACAATGACAAAGGGTCTAACCTTCTCTGCACATGCCAGAAACTTCCTCCCACTGTCCACAGAATCAAACGCAACTAGCTTCACGCATGGAGATTGATGGTGACAACGGCATATAGATCTTCAGCCACCCCGCTCTATTCATTGCCACTGATGGTCTTAGGGAGCTATAAGAGGAAGAAATGACTCAAATCGGTTGTCGGGTAAAAATCTTTCATTCCAAGTCATAGCCCGAGAGAGAGAAGAGAGGCATACCCAGGTGGTGAAGGAGTAGTCGCCGGAGGAGGAACCGATGGAGAGGTCTTTGAAGAAGACCATGGTGACCCCGGCGGTAGGATGCGAGACGACGAGAGCGAGGAAGCGGCTATAACTTAGCAAGGAAGGAAGGAAGGAGGAAACAGGGGAATACTTGTGGTTGGGGAGAAAAGGGGGTGGGGAAGGGGGCGGGGGCAGATATTTTGGCGGTAGGCCAAAATTTTGGAAATGTGGAGGGAAACTTTGCGCGCGGTGCCACCGAACCATTCACTTTGAACGATTGTGTGCATCGCAAACGATTCTTCTGCTTTACGCGCATGGGATGAGTTTGATAATTCAAATTTTGGTGGAAATTTCCCCGGGTACGTCATTGCATAATTTAACATCGCTTGCTAATTTGGGCACACAAAAGAGTGTACAACAAACATACCACACTTACTGAATTGAGCAATTTTAGTAATTAAACAGAGCCAGTTGATCTAAACATTGCTCATAGAAAAGACCAGCATTAAAAAAATAGCCTAAGTATGCATAATTTTAACAAATCCGCCGCCACGCCGGCCTATGCATCGCCGGTGTGAGATGAGATGTCGATTACTTGTCTTGGCGACATGCCACCGTTGGTGGACTCCGCGCCCCCCCTGCTGAAGTCGACCGTGTCCTCGTCCTCGACGCCGCCCTCAAGGTTGTAGTACTCGTAGTGGTGGTTGTGCCAGAGCTCGCGTTGGTACTCCACCGCCGATTTCTCGACGGACATACTGTTCTCTACCTCGACCTCGGCCACACGCAACTCCTCCTCCCGGCGCTCCTCGATCTTCGCCGCCTCCTGCATCTCCAGCTCCCGGTCAGCGACCTCATGAGGAAGCATGTGCTCCATGGCCACCGCCGCCTTTTCAAACGTGGGTTGCATGCTGGAGTCCAAGGTGGCCTAGAATATCTTGGTGTGTGCATCCTCGATCTTGGCGTGGATGGCCTCGACCCGGGCCAGGGCGACATCAGCGGCACGGGCGGCAGCTCGAGCGCTCTGAGCGTTTGCAGCCGCCGTCGCAGCAGCAGCTGCAGCCGTCTCGGCTGCTACAGCTGCCCTGTTGGCTGCCGCAGCTGCCCTCTCAGCGGAAGCGGCAGCGCTCAATGCGGATGTGGCGACACTCTTGGCGTAGGCGGCGACGCTCTCGGCGCAGGCGGCGGAGCTCGGGGGGGGGGACACGACCATCGTACGGGCCTTCATGAAGCGTTTCCATGGTGTCATCTTTGCAAGAAAGGGGTGCAGGAATTGTCGGATCTCGGGTTTCGGAAAAACCCTCAAGGTTCAAACACTGGGGTGCGCACGAAGCTCTCCCCCTACCAACTCACGCCCTCAACCTCGCCACGATCTCAAAGGCAGGCTCGACGAACTCACAACACAAGTGACACAAGATTTATACTGGTTCGGGCCACCGTTGTGGTGTAATACCCTACTCCAGTGTGGTGTGGTGGATTGCCTCTCGGGCTGAGGATGAACAATACAAGGGGAAGAACAGCCTGCTGAGGTGAGGTGTTCTTGTGCTTGGTGAACTTGAGGGGCTGGGTGCTATGGGTTCAATCTAGGTTTTTCCCTCTCCTCTCTGGTGGTTGCTAGCCCTATTTATAGAGGCCCTGGTCCTCTCCACAAATATTGAGCGGGAAGGGATGTCACAACGACAAATTTGAAAGGGGACAACTAGTACAAGCTATCCTAACAAAAGCAGTCTTCGCCTGCCAAAGGCTCTGGTGGTGACACCACCTTGGGCTCCATGGTGACCTCCGTCTTGGCGTCCTGCTGGTCTTGGTCTCATTGCACCAATATGGAAACCTTTGCTTGACGCCTCGGTACTCTTCGCCTGCACTTGCCTCCTTAGCACCAAAGAGGAAACAAGGACACTGTGCGTGCTGGCTCCCGCCTGGCGCCTGCCTGGTCTCGATCGTCATGGCTCACGTCATTGGAACCTCACGAGGTTTGCCTTGCCTTGATTTCTCCGCCCCTCGCGAGCCAGCCTGGTGAGGCCGCTCCTGAGGAGGTCTTGTGTTGTCCGCATCACAAGGCTTGGCCCCTTGCGAGGGTCTTGAATGCTTGTTGGTGAAGATGGGCCGTACGGGCCTGCTTGCAGAGCCACGCCATGGGCCGCAGGCAGGCAAGTTTGGGGACCCCGTTCCCAGAATGCCGACAGTAGCACCCGGGCCCAAGGCGCGCTCGGGCTTGGCTTCGAGGCGAAGCCAAAGGGCAAGTGTGGAGCGCCGTAGGCCCCAACAGCCGGCGGCCTTGGTCAATGTGTGGTGATTGATTGGATGTGGGCGTCTCCGCTTCCCCACGTTGCCTCGGCAACTGCCCGACTGTCAAAGGCTGGCATAGACAGTGCTTGCCTTCATCGCTTCCTTTCGCCTTGCTCCAGATCCCCTTTCTTGCTCCCTGCTTCCGAAATCAACAGATCTACTCCCATCCCCTTCTGCATCAGCGACCAATGGCGCCCCGAAGGTCAAGCCTGCCTCATCACCGGCTTGGTACGAGCCAGCTCTCGATGCGCCCAACGTCTCGGAGAAGAACCTCGTCGCCATGCGCTTGCTGACGGTGGGGGAAAGCAACGAGAGGGGGAAGACTGGGCTCCGGGCCGGCTCCGACGTGCCGGAGCCCGAGGGAAGCACATTCTTCCCCTTCTTCATGAGCAACATCGTCACAGGGCTGGTTCCCCCTTCTCTGACTTATTGTATGAGGTCCTTGGCCACTACGGGCTGCAGGTGCTGCATCTTCATCCCAACTCTATCCTTCTCTTGTCGATCTTCGCCTACTACTACGAGGCGTACCTCGGCGTGATGCCGTCGTGGCTCTGCTGCGCCACTTCTTCTTCCTCCGCATCAACGAGGGTCATACCTCCGGGTGTGCCAATTTCATAACGGCCAGCAAGGCCAACTCAATCTCGAAGACTGGGAAGAAGGCTGACGGCTTCAGGAGCAAGTGGGCCATGATGGACGCCAAGTGCGTCCACCCACGCTTGATGCTGCCAACGGAGATGCCCCAGTACGACAAGGGGTGGTCTTGCGTGAAGCTCACTGATGAGCGGGCGACGTTGGTGCTGGAGCAGATGAACACCGACTTGAAGCCGGGCAATGCGAAGGCAACAAAGGTGACAGGGGCCATGCTCCTGAGGGAATTCCTGATGCTGCGCGTAGCCCCGCTTCAGGTGCGTACGCGCCCCTTGTGGGAGCTTGGGGACAAAGAGGACAAGGTTCTCCTGATCCCGAAAACCTTGTCCGATGGTGAGCTGGCTGTGGTTCTCCGCCTCCTGGTCGGGGACGACCATGAGTACCCGCCGAGTGTCTTCACTCCCTTGTTCCGCCGCAAGGACGGGGCGCAGGTCATGGCCGCCACACCGACCTTTGACGGGCACGGGCTGGTGCCGCCGGCGCCTACCGGGGCCCGTGTGGCGCCGACACCGGTGGAGCTGTCTTCTGGTGAGTCCCGTGGGGAGGAAGAGGAGGATGAGGAAGACTCGGAAGTAACCCCTGAAGGGATGGGGGAGAACTCCCCCTTGAGCAAAGCTGACATACTCCGCACCCTTCCTGACAACGATGAGGCTGCCGCTCACCAGGAGAAGGGAGAGCCGCCTGTGATCCCGACGAGGAGCAGGTCGGCGCTGCTCCCCCGGGATGGCGCTCCTGCCTTGCCGCCACCTGGAGCCACTTCCGGCTCAGCTGCTGCTCCTGCTTCTGCTTCTGGAGCTGGCGCGCCTGCGCCTCGGTCGTGAAGCTCTCCGGCTTCAAGCTCCCGAAGCGGAGGGACTACACCGCGGTGGATCAGTAAGTGTTCTCGTCCTGCCTTGTTCTTGTTCCTGATGCTTGTTTCTGACTCTCCGTCCTTGTTGTGTAACTAGGCCGACGCCTGCGGCGAAGAGTAGAAGGGAGGGCGAGGTGGTGTTGCTTGAGCCCGAGTCGCCTCCTGCGGCTGCGCCCCTCTCCATGAGCAAAGGTGGGGGCGGTGCTCGTGCTTCTCTAGCCCGATCATCCTCGCGAGGCTGGGTGGAGCATCCTCGGGAGAAGTCAGCCCCCGAGGCCCCACTGACTCGGGAGGTGCCAGAGTCCAGCTCGGGTGCTGTGGTCCAAGAGGCTCAGGAGCTTCTAGCCTCCCAGGCCATGGTGACGCCGCCGCCTCTTCCTCCTCCTTCTGCCGTGTTGCTGGCCCCAGGTTCCTCCGCTTCTCCTGACGTCCTGGAGCGGGCCCTTTTTGAGATGGCCCGGCTGTGAGAAGATCTTCAGGGCACCGAACCCCTCCTGGCGGCTGGGCGCCTGGAGCTAGTCTCTGGTTGGCTTCATTCCGACGTGTCCGTTCGGGCGGCGTTGAGCCAGGTCGCGGCGACCTCTGAGGGGGAGAAGCGAGCCGCGACTCAGGCAACAGTTGCTCGCGAGGCGGCACTGAAGGACGTGGAGGCTGCCCAAGGTCGCTACCGGGTGCTAGAGGCCAAGCTGAAGATCCTGAGTGAAGAGCGTGCCGAAGATGCCCGTGGCCGTCAGGTGGAGGAAGAGAGGATGAAGGCATGGGAGGACGCTGTCAAGGGTCGCGACACCGAGCTGGAGCAGCTGGCGCAGGCGCAGGCCGCCGAGCGCGGCCGGCTAGAGGAGCTGGAGCGAAAGGTGCAGGCAGAGAAAGCCGAACTTGATGCCAAGACGAAGGTTCTGGCCGAGGACCGCACGGACTTTGCGCTTCTCGAGAAGAGGTCTCACGAGGCTCTGAAGACACTATATGATAAGGGCTTGGAGAAGCCACTGGCCATCGATGAGGACGGCCCCGCCCAGTTGCTTCCCTACTTGGTCGAGGAGCTTGAGGAAGTCGTGAGCAGCATAAGCCCCATGGTAGAGGAAGAGGCTCGCGTCCTTTCTTCAACCGCGCTGAGGCGTGTCTTCAGCCACCTCCATCTTTGCGATCCTGCCGCCTACCTTGACGAGCTGTTGGAGCCTGTGGACGACGAGCGCTACGCAGCTGCCGCCGCAGCCGTGAGGGGTTAGGTGGAGGCCCTGATGTAGAGGTTTGACGCCTTCATCCCCGCTCCTTCGACCGGTGGTGCAGGTGAAGGCGACGCCACCCAGGAGGGGCGCCTCTTGCGGGTGCCGGCGGTATCCAGGGATGATTGGCTTGCGGATCCTTTCCTATTGAAACTCCTGCATCATGTAGCGTACCTCATGTAGGTGTTTAAACTTGTGTTTGATATTCGGGGAACAATATGCCTTGTAATATTTTCTTTGAGATTTTCTGATTTCCTTCCCATTTTCTTTATGTTCTACATCGGCAGAGCCCGACCCGCGCATACCTTAGCCGCCATTAGGTCGACCGGATCACCAGGATGGACCAAGGAGTGAGGGGCTACGTGGTCAGTTAGGCTCCTAAGTCGCGATGCTCAGGAGTCCCCCTTGACGCGGAAACAGCATGTGGAAAAGAGATGTGAGGGCAGGTCTAGTGTTGTACGTCGACAGAGCCCGACCCCGCGCATACCTCAACCGCCATTGGGCCGACCGGATCACCAGGACAGACCAAGGAGTGAGGGGCTACGTGGTCAGTTAGGCCCCTGAGTCGCGATGCTCAGGAGTCCCCCTTGACGTTCAAACGACCTTCATACCTTGGCTCCGCTTGGGAGGGCGCGCAATGACTGGGTCCGCGGGACCTGGCAGGGTGGCGTACGCTTGGGCGTGACCCGAGCGCAGCCCCTGTGCCCAGTCCTCTTGCGCGGCTCTCCCGAGGGGAGGCGTTCCGATCAGGCCGGACACCGAGCCCGGAGGCTCCCTGAGGTTGATACGGTCGTGAGGCCGCCCTTAGTTGTTTATCACCAGGACGGACCATGGCGCTTTCGCACTTGCACGGGCATAGCCGCTCGTCGGCAGTGTCGACTGCCAGCGCGGAGCATGGTGCTTCCACTGGTACGTGGGAGGGGACTCCCTGCTACCTCTTGCGCACTGCGTTGGTTTTCCCCGAAGAGGAAGGGATGATGCAGCAAAGTAGCGTAAGTATTTCCCTCAGTTTTTGAGAACCAAGGTATCAATCCAGTAGGAGGCTATGCGCCAGTCCCTCGTACCTGCACAAAACAAATAAATCCTCGCAACCAATGCGAATTGGGGTTGTCAATCCCTACACGACCACTTACGAGAGTGAGATCTGATAGATATGGTAAGATAATATTTTTGGTATTTTTGTGATAAAGATGCAAAGTAAAATAAAAGCGAAGTAAAAATCAAAGGCAATAACTAAGTAGTAGGAGATTAATATGATGAAGATAGACACGGGGCCATAGGTTTCACTAGTGGCTTCTCTCAAGAGCATAAGTATTCTACGGTGGGTGAACACATTACTGTTGAGTAATTGACAGAATTGAGCATAGTTATGAGAATATCTAGGTATGATCATGTATATAGGCATCACGTCTGAGACAAGTAGACCGACTCCTGCCTGCATCTACTACTATTACTCCACTCATCGACCGCTATCCAGCATGCATCTAGGGTATTAAGTTAATGAAAACATAGTAACGCCTTAAGCAAGATGACATGATGTAGAGGGATAAACTCATGCAATATGATGAAAACCGCATCTTGTTATCCTCGATGGAAACAATACAATACGTGCCTTGCTGCCCCTACTGTCACTGGGAAAGGACACCGCAAGATTGAACCCAAAGCTAAGCACTTCTCCCATTGCAAGAAAGATCAATCTAGTAGGCCAAACCAAACTGATAATTCAAAGAGACTTGCAAAGATAACCAATCATACATAAAAAGAATTCAGAGAAGATTCAAATATTGTTCATAGATACACTTGATCATAAACCCACAATTCATCGGTCTCAACAAACACACCGCAAAAAGAAGATTACATCGAATAGTTCTCCACAAGAGAGGGGGAGAACATTGTATTGAGATCCAAAAAGAGAGAAGAAGCCATCTAGCTACTAACTATGGACCCGTAGGTCTAAGGTGAACTACTCACACTTCATCGGAGGGGCTATGGTGTTGATGTAGAAGCCCTCCATGATCGATGCCCCCTCTGGCAGAGCTCTGGAATAGGCCCCAAGATGGGATCTCATGGATACAAAAAGTTATGGTGGTGGAATTAGGGTTTTGGCTCCGTATCTGATCGTTTGGGGGTACGTAGGTATATATAGGAGGAAGGAGTACGTCGGTGGAGCAACAGGGGGCCCACGAGGGTGGAGGGCGCGCCTGGGGGGGGGGGGGGGGGGGGGTAGGCGCGCCCCCTACCTCATGGCCTCCTCTTTTGTATCATGACGTAGGGTCCAAGTCTCCTGGGTCTTGTTCGTTAAGAAAATCACGTTCCCGAAGGTTTCATTCCGTTTGGACTTCGTTTGATATTCCTTTTCTTCGAAACCTTAAAACAGGCAAAAAACAACAATTCTGGGCTGGGCCTCCGGTTAATAGGTTAGTCCCAAAAATAATATAAAAGTGGATAATAAAGCCCAATAATGTCCAAAACAGTAGATAATATAGCATGGAGCAATAAAAAATTATAGAATCATGGAGACGTATCAAGCATCCCCAAGCTTAATTCCTGCTCATCCTCGAGTAGGTAAATGATAAAAACAGAATTTTTGATGCGTAGTGCTACTTGGCATAATTTTAATGTAATTCTTCTTAATTGTGGTATGAATATTCAGATCCGAAAGATTCAAGACAAAAGTTTAATCTTGACATCAAAATAATGATACTTCAAGCATACTAACAAAGCAATCATGTCTTCTCAAAATAACATGGCTAAAGAAAGTTATCCCTACAGAATCATATAGTCTGGCTATGCTCCATCTTCACCACACAAAATATTTAAATCATGCACAATCCCGATGACAAGCCAAGCAATTGTTTCATACTTTTGGTGTTCTCAAACTTTTTCAATCTTCACGCAATACATGAGCGTGAGCCATGGATATATCACTATAAGTGGAATAGAATGGTGGCTGTGGAGAAGACAAAAAGGGAGAAGATAGTCTCACATCAACTAGGCGTATCAACGGGCTATGGAGATGCCCATCAATAGATATCAATGTGAGTGATTAGGGATTGCCATGCAATGGATGCACTAGAGCTATAAGTATATCAAAGCTCAAAAGAAACTAGTTGGGTGTGCATCCAACTTGCTTGCTCATGAAGACCTAGGGCATTTTGAGGAAGCCCATCATTGGAATATACAAGCCAAGTTCTATAATGAAAAATTCCCACTAGTATATGGAAGTGATAACATAGGAGACTCTCTATCATGAATATCATGGTGCTACTTTGAAGCACAAGTGTGGTAAAAGGATAGTAACATTGTCCCTTCTCTCTTTTTCTCTCATTTAATTTTTTATTTGGGCCTTTTCTCCTTTTTTATGGCCTCTTTTCTTTCTTTTTTATCGTCCGGATTCTCATCCCGACTTGTGGGGGAATCATAGTCTCCATCATCCTTTCCTCACTGGGACAATGCTCTAGTAATGATGATCATCACACTTTTATTTTTCTTACAACTCAACAATTACAACTCGATACTTAGAAAAAAATATGACTCTATATGAATGCCTCCGGCGTTGTACTGGGATATGCAATGAATCAAGAGTGACACGTATGAAAGAATTATGAATGGTGGCTTTGCCACAAATACGATGTCAACTACATGATCATGCTAAGCAATATGACAATGATGGAGTGTGTCATAATAAACGGAACAGTGGAAAGTTGCATGACAATATATCTCGGAATGGCTATGGAAATGCCATAATAGGTAGGTATGGTGGCTGTTTTGAGGAAGGTATATGGTGGGTGTATGATACCGGCGAAAGGTGCGCGGTATTAGAGAGGCTAGCAAAGGTGGAAGGGTGAGAAAAGTGCATATAATCCATGGACTCAACATTAGTCATAAAGAACTCATATACTTACAAAACTCTACAAGTTATCAAAGCAAAGTATTACACACATGCTCCTAGGGGGATAGATTGGTAGGAAAAGACCATCGCTCGTCCCCGACTGCCACTCATAAGGAAGACAATCAAAAAATAAATCATGCTCCGACTTCATCACATTACGATTCACCATACGTGCATGCTACGGGAATCACAAACTTTAACACAAGTATTTATCAAATTCACAACTACTCAACTAGCATAACTTTAATATCACCATCTTCATATCTCAAAACAATTATCAAGTATCAAAGTTCTCATAGCATTCAACACACTCATAAGGAAGTTCTTTTATTATTCTTTAATACCAAGCATATTGGGAATATTTAAGTAAATTACCATGCTATTTAAGACTCTCAAAATAATCTAATTAAAGCATGAGAGATCAATAGTTTCTATAAAACAAATCCACCACCGTGCTCTAAAAAAATATAAGTGAAGTACTAGAGCAAAACTATATAACTCAAAAGATATAAGCGAAGCACATAGAGTATTCTAACAAATTCCAAATCATGTATGGCTCTCTAAAAAGGTGTGTACAGCAAGGATGATTGTGGTAAACTAAAAAGTAAAGAATGAAATCATACAAGACGCTCCAAGCAAAACACATATCATGTGGTGAATAAAAATATAGCTCCAACTAAAGTTACCGATAGAAGTAGACGAAAGAGGGGATGCCTTCTGGGGCATCCCCAAGCTTTGACTTTTAGGAGTCCTTAGATTATCTTGGGTGTGCCATGGGCATCCCCAAGCTTAGGCTCTTGCCACTCCTTGTTCCATAATCCATCAAATCTTTACCCAAAACTTGAAAACTCCACAACACAAAACTCAAAGTAGAAAATCTTGTGAGCTCCGTTAGCGAAAGAAAACAAAAGACCACTTCAAGGTGCCGGGGTACTGATCCACGGGCACCTATGGGACCGGCGGACCGGGTCCCTTTCGGTTCAGCGGGGGCGGAGATCGTGCAAAGAGCGGATCGAGGCGATGCACGCGAGCGATTTACCCAGGTTCGGGCCGCACGGATGCGTAAAACCCTACTCCTGCTTTGTGGTTTGTATTGATTTCTTGCTCGGGAGCGCCGAGTGCTACAGTACACACCCGCAGCTAACAAGACCGAGCGTGAGAGTTCGAACTAGCTCCCCCCTCCACGTTGCACACGGGCCTCCTTTTATATGCTCAAGGGGTTACCGACAGGTGGCAACGGAGGTAAAGGGCAAAAATGGAAAGGTGCTGTGGTAGGCACAGCTACCTGCTACAGTGTATCATACCTAACCATGACGGCAGGGGACAAGGGCCTTAAATGCCCGTCTGTGTTGCCTAAACAGTGCGAAAAGGGACCGCCAGGGACGCCACCATTCGCCACGATGGCGATCTTGTCAGCGCCGCTTGCCACCGCATGCCGCTGGCTGCACAGCCTCCCGCCACGTACGCCTGGAAGGGCCCCAGAGCGACACGTTGGTGGATGTGCTGGAGCGCAGGCCCAGGGAGGTGGCTTGCCGCGGCAAACGCCTTGCCGCTGTCGTTGTCTTGTCGCGTCCGGGAGCTTCTCGCTCACCGGGCCTTGCCGGGGCACGTGGTGCGCCGCGGCAAGTTCCTTGCAATGCCTTGGGTGGCCTTCCCGGCAAGCTCCTCTTGCCGGGGTCTTGGGATGCTTTTGTTAGCCTTCCCGGCAAGCTCCTCTTGCCGGGGTCTTGTCTTCTTGGCTTGGACACTTTGTTCTTGAATGGCTCCAAAGGAACCATGGAGGACCTTGGCGGTCACCCGGCAAGCCTTGCCGCGGGATGCTGCGACTGCCCGTGCACAAGTTCGGGATACTAGGGTACCCCTACTCTAGTACACCGACAGGAGCCCCCGGGCCTGGGCCATACACGGTGCCGAGCGCTGTTGGGCCAGGCCCAAGACAGGGCACAGGCACGCGCGGCCTAGGTTACGCCGTATCTTACTCCGTATCCACCGCACCCTCCCCGAACGGCACGCGTCGAATGCGGCATCGTGGGAGAGATCGTGGGGGTTTCTTTATTCGGAAATGCGGAACGTCCGCCCCCTCCTTCTTTATAAGCAGGGGAAACGGGGGCAGTTTGCACATTCGCCCGTTGCTGTTTCCAATCTCAGAAATCTCCGCCGCTCCCTCGCCTTCCCAGAACAGAGAGGGAGAGAGCAGAGCCCCGCCCCTCATCGCCGCCAGCATCACCAACGCCGTCGACCTCCTCCACTGCTTCCACCATGGCTCCAAAAGCCGACAAGGGGAAGGCCGTGAAGTCGACCGAGGCGCAGCGGCTCGCGGCGCTGCGGAAGGAGCGGGCAGTTTTCCCCCCCAAGCTTGCCATGAAGGAGCTGAGGGAGAACTACTACCTCTTCTGGTCGGCGGAGACACGAGCGCATCCGCGCACAAAGGTACTCCCCGCCGTCGCTTGGAAGAAGGCCCCGAATGGATACCCCTTTTTTGCTCTGTTTTCTACTGCGGGCTCTGCCCGCCTTTCTCTGATTTCTTCTGCGACATTATGAATACCTATGGATTCCATCTCCTTGACTTCACCCCCAATGCCGTCCTGACCATGGCAGTTTTTGCACATCTCTGCGAAAACTTTGTCGGAGTCCTTCCCAACGTAGCCCTCTTCCGCCACTTCTTCATACCCCGAGTAGAGAGAGGAGAGCCTCTATCCGGCGGAATTGCCTGGATCTCAAGGGCCGGCAAGAAGGAAACCTATCTGGAGGGAGAGTTCCGCGGAAAGTGGGAGGAGTGGAGAGCAGATTGGTGCTGGATTGACGAGGAGAATCCGCAGCCATTCACCACCCAGCACAAAACCCCAGTAGCACGCGGCAGCGATTGGAGCGACGTGGCCCCAGAAGACGACAGGCTGAGAATTGCCGTCACCAGGATCCTGCGCCTCAGGCTTGCCGGGCTTACTATTGGCGCTGTTGGCGCAGACTTCCTTCGCCGCCGCATCACCCCCCTGCAGGAACGGGGGAGGCCCACTTGGGAGTTCAAGAACGCGGCAGACATTATGAGGCTGCGGCCGGGCCTCAACTATAACTTCACAGTCCTGGAGCTCAATGCAATGCTGCAGGAGCTGTTCAAATTTGACCCCCAACATCCCGAGGTGTTCAGGTTGCCGGGGGGCGTCGTCCCGTTGTGCAACAATTCCGCGCTCGACCGCATCCGTGCAATGATGCCGGAGTGCGACTCGCACGGGATTGTGCCAACTTGGCAGGAGCCTGCCGACGAGGTCGTTCAGCAGTTCTTCGACGACTTGGTGGAAGTGCCAGTCCGCCCCGACGAGAAGGACGGCCTCACCCGCGACACCACGGATGCAGAGTTGGCACTCATCGCCACTAGGATGGAGGAGGCAGCGGCAGCCGCAGCCGCGGCGAGTTCGGATTTACTGTGGAGGAGGCTGATGCAGTGGAAGCGGCAAGCCGTACCGAGCGAGGGGAGGCCGCCGGCAAGAAGGAGCTTGCCGGGCGTGACGCCGAGCCGAGCGAGCCCGCCAAGGACATGAGCGGCTCGTTGGAAATCAACTCCTCTTCCTCCTCGTCTTCAGGCAGCTCACCGCAAGCAGAGCCTCCGTCCCCGCCAAGAAGGCGTCTCCACAAGGCCGGTGACGTGGCGGGGCGGCAAGCGGGTCAACAGTCGCCGCGCCGCGTGACACGCTCTACCGCGGCAAACACCGTTGCCGCGGGAGCGCCTCATGCTGCGACGGCAACTGGAGCGGAGTCTAGCCGGACCGCCGCTTCAGTCCCTGCCGCTACACACGCCGCGCCGACAGCCGGAGCGGGGTCGTCTCAGCCCACCGCCACCGCTCCCGCCAAGCGGCCAAGGGAAGCTACCCCTCCACCTCCTCACGCCGGGCGCACGCCGGACTTCGACTTCTCCGCGTTCAGCTCCGACAACGAAGAAGAAGAAGAGTAAGCTTCTTTTGCTGTTCTTATAGTTCTTCAATTCTTGTTGTTTTGTCTTGTTTCTCACTTGCTTTTCCCTGAACCTGTTCCTCTTCAGGACTCTGGCCCAGAGAGCGGCTAAGAGAGCTAAGGCCCCGGTGATCGTCATCGAGGACGAGCCCACTGCGACAGCAGGTGGCGTGCCCGAGACAACCTTGCCGGACCCGGCGACTTTTCTCCAGGGCAGCCCCCAGCGTAAGTGTATGATTTACTTTCTGCTGCGAGGCGCGTTTGGGTACTTGTCTTTCCTGATATCTGCTTGTTGACTTGTGTAGGAGCCGAGCAGCCTCACCAGGAGCCAAGGGAGAATCCCCCGACAAGGGAGAATTCTCCGGCAAGGGAGGGCTTCCCGGTAAGGGAGAAGTCTCCGGTAAGAGAGGGTTCTCCGGCAAGGGAGAAGTCTCCGGCAAGGGAGGGTTCTCCGGCAAGGGAGAAGTCTCCGGCAAGGGAGGGCTCTCCGGCAAGGGACATCACTAGTGGCCCCCCGACGGCGGAGACCACAACTGCAGGACCTGGTGCAGGTACTCCTCTTGCTTCAAAACTTCCCTTGGGTTCTTCTTCTTCTGATCTTCTTTTTGTTTTTGCTGGATTTTTGCTTGACTCTTCCCCCTTTTCCAGCCGTCAGATCCATCCGCTGCAGAGCAGATGGAAATCGAGGTCGCCGCCGACGAGGCAACCGGTGATGGCGATGCCGCCGACGCAGAGGCCGCCAAGGCTGACGCCGCGGCAACTGGCGAGGGGCCCGGCGATCGCACTGACGGCCATGAGGCCGCAGGAGCGCCAGGCGCTACACCGACCGCCGACCCGTCCGCCGCTGCCGCAGCGCCAGGCTCCGGAGAGCCCCAGCCAGGCGTCTACCTGAAGGCCGGCGACGACGTCTTCATCAATCTTCCCTGGGCATCAAGCTCCAGAGCGCCGGTCGAGGGGGAGATCTTCGACGGAGAAGTGCTTGCCTCCGCAGGGTTGACGCTGGTCGACGCGCCAAGTAGCAGCAGCAACAAGCCCGAAGAAGAGCGGCTGCTGCGGAGGTTGATGTCGCTCTACCGCGCGCGACAAGCCAAGCTAGAGTCCCGCGAGGCGCTTGTCGCGAAGGCGGGAGCAGACATTGAAAAGCGCGCGGAAGAGCTCGGGGGTTTCCACCGGGAAGCCCTCCGATCCCTGGCGGAGGAGCGGGAGCAACTCGTTGAAGCTCGAAAGGCCTTTCTCCTCGAGAAGGCCGAAGCCGAAGAGCGCCAGCGACTTGCCGCTGTGAAGCTAGCCGCGGAGGAGGGCGAGCTGGCGCAGCGGAAGGTCAATCTTGACGCCCACGAGGAGGAGCTTGCCTCGCGCGAGGAGAAGCTCGGTGGAGCCCTCAAACAAGCGGAGGACGCTGCCGCCGCCGCCGAGGCCGCCAAGGAGGAGTTGAAGACGAAGGTGGCGCGGCTGGAGGCCGATCTCTCCGAGAAGGGCAAGGAGCTCAGCGCCGCCAAGGTCTCCAACGTGGATCTTGAGTTGAAGCTAACCACTTTGACCAAGACTCTGGACAGCGCCAAGAAGCGGGAGGCGGCCTTGAAGGTGGAAATCAAGGCCGACAAGGCGCTGCTGGAGAGTGCTGCCACCGCCCAGAATGCCTTCAGGGAGACCGTGACGCACTGGACGGAGAGCCTTGTGAACGCCGCCACGGACATCGCCAAGGAGCTGACGCAACTGGGGATGGAGGATTTCGGGTATCCCTCCGACGACAACCTCCAACCCAGCGCCAAGCTCATTCTGTTCTTCAAGGGCGTGGCGACGGCCCTTCAGCGACTCCGGGAGAGGATCCCCAAGCAACTGGCTGACGAGTCGCGCAGGGTCTGCGCAGGGGCCCTCCAGAAAGTGCTGATGAAGGTGGCCTTCCGCAATCCGGGCCTCCGCCTCACCAACATCCTCAGGACCTTGCCGCCAGAAGCTGACCTGGAGGAGCTCAAAGCCCTTGTCGCACCCATTGTGGACAAGGTGAGCGGGATCAAGAGGGTTGAAGGCGATCGCGTAGATTAGGCCGCCCATTTCTTCTTCCCTTGCCGCTGTTTATCTTGTCATGAAAACAATCTATTAGAGCTGCGACAAGCTGTCTTTGTAATATAACTTTATTCTGGGTATTATTTGCAATGTTATTCCCTTTACTTGACTCTTTGCTTTGTATGCTTTTACCCTACGCTTTTAGGGAATTTGCCGGTGTAGGCACCAGAGCCACGAGCACTGAGTGCGAAACGTCAGCAACCTGCTGGCGGTGCCGCTACCGGCAAGAAACCTTGTCACGACTAGTTGCAGCTCACTTAAGTTGTCGAGCGGACTCAAAACAAAGTAAGGGCGCTAGCAGCTCACTTAATTTGTTGAGCGGACTCGAAACAAAGTAAGGGCGCTAGCAGCTCACTTAAGTTGTTGAGCGGACTCAAAACAAAGTAAGGGCGCAACTAGCTACGAGTTGGTTCCTCCGCGCACAGGTTTTCCATACAAAGTGCGGTCGTTCAAGGGAGATAACTTTAAAAATTAAAAAATTTGATTGCTCAAACTTTGGCAACTTAGCTTTTCTGTTGTTTGCTCCCCGGCAAGGCGAAACTTTCTTGAACGACGCCTGGTCCATACCATCATCTTCTCCTCTCCCCCCGGCAAACTTGTGGGCGAGGGGAACCTTCCTTTCGAAAGAAAGAAGAGACAATACAGATATAGAGCTTTACGGCTCGTTATTGCTTACCGTGGAGTAGGTGCTGCACAAAGTGTCAGATCATATATGCCAAAAAATAGAAAGCATAAAATCGACAAAATGCGCACGGCACATGAGCTTTATTTATGCACGGGTTCTGCGCCCGGCTTTGTACAAAGGATTACATGCAACAGCGGCAAGACTTGTACAAAAGGTGGTTGCCGGAACAGGTTCCGGCAACCGCGCCTTACGGGTAAAACTTACGGAGATGTTCAATATTCCAGGAGTTGCTCACCGGAATTCCATCTTCGGTCTCAAGGCGGACAGCGCCAGGCCTAGTGACTCGTTTCACCCAGTAAGGGCCTTCCCACTTCAGCGTCAACTTGTTGGAATTCTTGGCGGACTAAACGCGCCGAAGAACAAGGTCGCCTTCCTCGAGACTTCTGGCATTAACTTTGCGGCTATGATAGCGGCGCAAAGCTTGCTGGTAGCGAGCAGCTCGCACAGCAGCCTAAAGACGGTCTTCCTCAAGGAGCAGCGTGTCATCTTGTCGCAGCTGCTCTTGCTCAAGCTCATCATAAGCGAGCACTCGAGGTGACCCGTATACGAGTTCCGTGGGGATAACTGCCTCTGCTCCATAGACTAGAGCGAAAGGTGTCTGGCCAGTGGCTCGATTTGGCGTCGTCCTGATTGACCAAAGAACCACCGAGAGCTCCTCGATCCAGTTTCTTCCGCACTTGTGCAGCCTGTCAAAAGTTCTGGTCTTGAGCCCGCGCAGCACTTCAACATTTGCCCTCTCTGCTTGACCGTTGCTTCTTGGGTGAGCAACAGAAGCGAAGCAGACCTTGGGCCAAGATCTTGGACGTACTGCATGAAGGTGCGGCTCGTGAATTGTGTACCATTGTCGGTGATTATCCTGTGGATCCCGAAGCGGCAAACAATCGACCTGAAGAACTTGACGGCTGACTGCGCGGTCACCTTCCTCACTGGTTCCACTTCCGGCCACTTTGTGAACTTGTCAATTGCAACGTACAAGTACTCAAAGCCCCCGAAAGCTCGGGGAAAGGGGCCGAGGATGTCGAGCCCCCAGACCGAAAATGGCCAGGATAAAGGGATCGTCTGGAGAGCTTGAGCTGGTTGGTGTATCTGCTTGGAATGGAACTGGCACGCTTCACACTTGGTTACTTGTGCAGTTGCATCCTGGAGGGCTGTTGGCCAGAAGAAACCTTGCCGGAATGCTTTGCCGACAAGTGCTCTTGCGCCAATGTGGTGACCACATATGCCTCCATGTATCTCTGCCAACAGCTTTTGTCCATCTTCCCGGTGAATACACTTCAATTTCACACCGTTCAGTCTTCTTCTGTACAGTGTCTTGTCAACAAACTAGTACATACTTGACTGCCGGGCTACTTTTTCCGCTTCTTCTTTCTCTTCGGGAAGTTCTCCTGTCTGAAGGAAACGAACAATCTGCTGCGCCCATGTTGGAGCTCGTGGCTCGACAACAAGGACTAAAGGCAAATCTGCCGCTGCGGGAACATCCGCTTCTACGGCAAGAACCTGCGGCTCTGCCGGAGCTTGACGTTCCCCGACAAGCTTGCCAGAGCAAAACTTGTCGGGAGCTTCTGCTTCAACGGAACAAACCCTAGGGCTTGCCGGAGCATCTTGCTCCTCAACGCTCTTGGTGTTGTTCTCAGCTGCTGCGGGAACATCCGCTTCTACGGCGAGGAGCTGCGCCTCTGCCGGAGCTTGACGTTCCCCGACAAGCTTGCTGGAGCAAAACTTATCGGGAGCTTCTGCTTCAACGGAACAAACCCTAGGGCTTGCCGGAGCAGACTGCTCCTCAGCGCCTTCGGCGTTGATCTTAGGGACCTTCTTGGCGGCGGCTTCGGGAAGCTCTGCCGGCAAATAGTCACCAGAAATCAACTTCCTCTTCTTGCTCTGTCCAGTTGGTGGTGTTACGGATGGTTGAGTCAGCTTGAGCACAAAGATCCCTGGTTCCATAGGTAGCTTAAGTGCGGCGCACTTTGACAGGCCATCAGCAATGGCGTTCTGAGCTCTTGGAACATGTTCCATTTGTAGGCCGTCAAAGTGCTCTTCTAGCTTTCTCACTTCGTCAACGTAAGCTTCCATCAACGGACTCTGATAATTCTTATTTACTTGGAGGACGACAAGTTGTGAGTCACCCCTGAAAATGAGCTTCTTGATCCCAAGGTCTGCTGCGATCCTGAGACCGGCAAGCAAGCCCTCATACTCTGCAGTATTGTTTGTTGCCTGCTCCTTGGGAAAGTGCATCTGGACTATGTACTTGAGGTGTTCTCTGGTGGGTGCAACAAGCAGCACGCCAGCACCGGCGCCTTGTAGCGAAAAGGCACCATCAAAGTACATCAGCCACTCTTTGCTTGCTTCCTTGTCGGGGATGCTTGTTTCTGGAATTTCTTCATCTGGTGTTGGCGTCCATTCTACTATGAATTCTGCCAATGCTCTGCTTTGGATAGTTGAAGTGCTCTCAAACTTGAGGCCAAAGCTTGACAGTTCTAGTGCCCACTCAACAATCCTGCCTGTCGCTTCTGGATTCTGTAATATCCTCTTCAGCGGAAAGCGAGTGACAACTGTGATTTTGTGTGCTTGGAAGTAATGGCGCAGCTTTCTCGAGGCCATGAGGAGGCCGAAAAGCAATTTCTGCACACCAGAGTACCTTGACCTAGCCCCCTGCAGAAGGGAACTGACAAAGTAAACTGGGCGCTGCACCATTTTCTTCCGTATCTCCTCTCGTATCTGCGCAGATCCATCTTTGTCGGGACCAGAGCTTGTCGGGGAAGCCCCCTGCTTGTCGCTGGATGTGCTTGCCGTGGTTGCAGGCTCGTCATCTGCCTCCCTCTCTGCTACTAACGCAGCACTAACCACTTGATTGGTTGCCGCTATGTACAGCAGCAACTTCTCTTGTGGCTTAGGTGCGACAAGTATTGGAGGGGAGGACAGGTATCTCTTCAAGTCTTGCAGCGCAGCCTCCGCTTCCGGAGTCCATCTCATTGGGCCTGCCTTTTTCAATAATTTGAAAAATGGCAGGGCGCGCTCAGCAGACCGAGAGATAAACCTACTGAGAGCAGCCACACAACCGGCAAGTCTTTGTACATCCTTGACGCGCTTGGGTGCTTCAATCTGCTCAATGGCCTTGATCTTGTCGGGATTGGCTTCAATTCCCCGCTGAGACACGAAGAACCCGAGAAGCTTGCCGGAAGGAACTCCAAACACACACTTCTCTGGGTTGAGCTTGAGGCTGATCTTGTGCAGATTTGCAAAGGTTTCGTCTAAATCTTGAATCAGAGTTGCCCTGTCCTTGCTCTTGACCATTATATCATCTATGTAGGCTTCCACATTTCTGTGTATTTGCGGCTCAAGGGCGACATGGACCACTCTTGCAAATGTTGAACCAGCATTTTTTAATCCGAAAAGCATTCGTACGAAACAGTACGTGCCACATGGAGTAATAAATGCGGTCTTCTCCTCATCCTCTTCTGCCATGAAGATCTGATGATATCTTGAATATGCGTCAAGAAATGAAAGCAAATCACATCCGGCTGTGGAGTCAACAATCTGGTCAATGCGCGGCAAAGGAAATGGGTCTTTGGGACAAGCTTTGTTAACATCGGTAAAATCGATACAAAGTCTCCATTTCCCGTTTGCCTTGCGCACGACTACAGGATTGGCCAACCACATAGGATGGAGCACTCCTCTGACAAGGCCTACTGCTTCCAATTTCTTGATCTCTTCTGCAATAAACTCTTGGCGCTCCACTGCTTGTTTCCTAACTTTCTGCTTGACGGGCCGCGCATGAGGACAAACGGCAAGGTGGTGCTCAATCACTTTCCTGGGAACACCGGGGATGTCAGACGGTTGCCACGCAAACACGTCGACATTCGCCCGCAGGAAAGCAACGAGTGCGCTTTCCTATTTAGGGTCGAGAGTGGCACTGATGGTGAAGGTACCACCAGTGCCGTCCTCCTTGGCGGACACCTTTTTCGTCTCTGGTGGAGCTACCATCGTCTTCTTGCACTTTCCGGTGGAGCTCGATGGTGCGTTCTCGACGGCAGCGCAGCACTCCAAAGAGGTGCGCTTGCCGGAGCGGGCACCAGAACTCTTGCCGGACTTGGTCTTCTTCCCCCCGGGAGCTTCAGCGGCAAGTGACTCGCGCTCTGCTGCGGCTGCTGCTTCCCGGTAGATCTTGTCGGCACAGATAAGAGCATCTTTCTTGTCGCCAGGGACAGAGATGACGCTTATCGGGCCTGGCATCTTCAGCATGTTATATGCGTAGTGAGAGGCTGCCATGAACTTGGCGAGTGCTAGACGGCCAAGTATCCCATTGTAAGGCAATGGAATATCGGCAACGTCAAATGTGACCCTCTCAGTCCTGAAGTTCAGCTCGCTGCCAAATGCTACGGGCAACATGACTTTCCCCTTCGGCTTGCTCCTTCCCGGGTTGATTCCTTGGAATGTGCTGGTCTCTTCGAGCTCGCTGTCAGGGATTTGGAGTTTCTGGAGTACAGCGGAGGAGATCAGGTTCAAGCCGGCCCCGCCGTCAACTAACATCTTGGTGACCTTGAGATTGCGGATAGTTGGTGAAACCAACATCGGCAAGCACCCGACCGCAGTTGTGCGATCAGGGTGGTCCTCAATGTCAAAGATGATAGGCGTGCTGGACCATTTCAGAAGTTTGCGCGATTCGACAGGTGGTTCCGCTGCATTGACTTCCCGCACCCACTGCTTGAGCTGGCGGTGTGAAGTATGCAGAGAAGCACCACCGTCAACGCACAAGACCTCTGTGGCTTTCTGGAACTCCTGCTCACTGGTCTCAACATCACCCATGCCTTCGTCGTCGTCGTCGTCTTCATCGTTGTCGCGGCCGCGGGGAGGTCTGTCTCCTTGCCGATGCTTGGCCTTACCGCGGCGTCCTCCCCGGCCGGTGCGCTTCTTGCCGGATTCTCCAGCACCTCCTTGGGCCCTCTCCTTGTCACGTCGCTCGTACTCAGCCTTTTGCTGCTGGACAAGCTACTCGACCTTCTTGCAGCTCTGGAGGTCATGGCCCTTGGTGCGGTGAATCTTGCAGTATTGCTTGTCGGAGCCGTCCTGCTTGTCGGCGACTGCCACAGCCTGGTAGTTGGTGCACGCGGCAACCTCCTTGCCGGAGCTACCAACTTTGGCCTTCTTGGCGCCACCTTCGTTGCCGGACTGCTCAACGACTAACACCTCTTTGCCTTTCTTCTTCCTGTTCCGCCGCCGGTTTTTCTTTGCCGGGGCAGCATCCTCACTGTCAGATCCTTCTGCTCTGGTCTTCTCTCCGGGGAGTTTCCTCCCTTCCTCAGCACGTGCACACTTGTCGGCCAGGGCATACAGCTCACTGACGTCTCTGATCCTGCGCATCGCCATCTCCTCCCGCATCCTGCGGTTACGCACGTTCTGATGGAACGCGCTGATGACCGCGGCGGGGTGGACGTCTGGGATGTTATACTGTACACGGCCGAACCTCTGAATGTACTTGCGCAGGGGCTCTCCTTCCTTCTGGGCGAGCAGATGAAGGTCACTCTCTTGGCCAGGAGGTTTGTGGCCGCCTGTAAAGGCGCCGACAAACTGATGGCATAGATCAGCCCAGGAAGATATGGAGTTGTCCGGCAAGTGCATGAGCCAGGACCTGATGTTGGGTTTGAGCACCAGCGGGAAGTAGTTGGCAAGGATCTTGTCGTCCCGCCCCCCGGCAGCCTGCACCGCGATGGTGTAGATGCTGAGGAACTCCGACGGATGCGTCTTGCCGTCGTACTTCTCTGGTACATCTGGTTTGAAATCCTTTGTGCTGGGCCACTGGACTTGCCGCAGCTCACGAGTAAACGCAGGGCAACCTACCGCGTACGGCAAGTCGCCTGGTTCCCCTGGCGCATGCATGTCAACAGAGGGCCCAGCGCGCTGGTCTGATTGACATCGCGCTTCCCTTCAGCGCTCGATGCGAGTACGAGCGTCTTCTTGTTGTCGTTCTTGAAGAGATTGGCGCTGATCGCGACGAGCTCGCGGATCTGACGATGCGGTGGAGTCGCTGTCGAGGTGGATCCGGCGAGTCGGCGATCTCGGCCTTCGGGGCGGAGAGTGCACAGTAGTTGCACCCCCACCAGTCTTGTCGTCTCCGGCTCGTGCCTGGCTGGCTTGCCGCGGCTGCGACGTGCTCGGTTGCCGTGGAGTGTCGCCGTTGGCGAAGCCGATGAGACTCTGGATGGTTGCCCTCCAATCGTCGATCTTGTCCGCCGTTGGAGGGTAGTCTACGAGCAGCTGGGCTCGCGCCAAAGCTTCTGCTGCAGTGGCGGGCGGTGGTGGCGAACGGTGCGAGGAGCGGGATATGCTCAGACTTCTAATCACGTTAGAAGGAGCAATATCCTGTCCAGGCGACCGTGCGTCGCTCGTGCCAGCATGTTGGCGTGCATGGTGGTCCTGAGCGCTCCGAGATCCACTAGCCCGATCTTGGTCTAGCAAACGCATGGTACTGTGAGTACCATGACGCTGCCGGTCTCGCGCCTCCTGAGACAGGCGCGGTGCATGTACGGACGCCGAGGTCTTGGAGTGCGCCCGGTCGTTGTGGGAGCCGGCTGCGCCGCCGATGGGCAGCGCAGCCTCGCCCTTGGACCTGGCAGCACCGTGAGCTCCCTCATCCACGCCCGTTCTTCCGCCGGCGCCCGCCCCATTAGCCGTTTGTCCCGGCGGTGGTGGGTAAGGCGCGGACGGAGCAGCCGCCTCCGAAACCTTCTTCTTCGGCGGCATGTTGATGAAGATGATGAAGATCTAGCTCGCGAGAACGCCGGATCTGGTTCACACAACTTCGACGCCCCCTACCTGGCGCGCCAAAGATGCCGGGGTACTGATCCACGGGCACCTATGGGACCGGCGGACCGGGTCCCTTTCGGTTCAGCGGGGGCGGAGATCGTGCAAAGAGCGGATCGAGGCAATGCACGCGAGCGATTTAGCCAGGTTCGGGCCGCACGGATGCGTAAAACCCTACTCCTACTTTGTGGTTTGTATTGATTTCTTGCTCGGGAGCACCGAGTGCTACAGTACACACCCGCAGCTAACAAGACCGAGCGTGAGAGTTCGAACTAGCTCCCCCCTCCACGTTGCACACGGGCCTCCTTTTATATGCTCAAGGGGTTACCGACAGGTGGCAACGGAGGTAAAGGGCAAAAATGGAAAGGTGCTGTGGTAGGCACAGCTACCTGCTACAGTGTATCATACCTAACCCTGACGACAGGGGACAAGGGCCTTAAATGCCCGTCTGTGTCGCCTAAACATTGCGAAAAGGGACCGCCAGGGACGCCACCGTTCGCCACGATGGCGATCTTGTCAGCGCCGCTTGCCACCGCATGCCGCTGGCTGCACAGCCTCCCGCCACGTACGCCTGGAAGGGCCCCAGAGCGACACGTTGGTGGATGTGCTGGAGCGCGGGCCCAGGGAGGTGGCTTGCCGCGGCAAACGCCTTGCCGCTGTCGTTGTCTTGTCGCGTCCGGGAGCTTGTCGCTCACCGGGCCTTGCCGGGGCGCGTGGTGCACCGTGGCAAGTTCCTTGCAATGCCTTGGGTGGCCTTCCCGGCAAGCTCCTCTTGCCGGGGTCTTGGGATGCTTTTGTTAGCCTTCCCGGCAAGCTCCTCTTGCCGGGGTCTTGTCTTCTTGGCTTGGACACTTTGTTCTTGAATGGCTCCAAGGGAACCATGGAGGACCTTGGCGGTCACCCGGCAAGCCTTGCCGCGGGATGCTGCGACTGCCCGTGCACAAGTTCGGGATACTAGGGTACCCCTACTCTAGTACACCGACAGGAGCCCCCTGCGACTGCCCGTGCACAAGTTCGGGATACTAGGGTACCCCTACTCTAGTACACCGACACAAGGTACTGTAATGAACTCATTATTTATTTATATTGGTGTTAAACCTACTGTATTACAACTTCTCTATGGTTTATAAACTATTTTACTAGCCATAGATTCATCAAAATAGGCAAACAACACACGAAAAACAGAATCTGTCAAAAACAGAACAGTCTGTAGTAATCTGTAGCTAGCGCAAGATCTGGAGCCCCAAAAATTCTAAAAATAAATTGATGGACATGAGGAATTTATCTATTAATCATCTGCAAAAATAATTAACTAAATAGCACTTTCCAAATAAAAATGGCAGCAGTTCTCGTGAACGCTAAAGTTTCTGTTTTTTACAGCAAGTGTAACAAGACTTTCCACAAGTCTTCCCAACGGTTCTACTTGGAACAAACACTAACTAAACACAAAAAACACAACCAAAATAGAGGCTAGATAAATTATTTATTACTAAACAGGAGAAAAAATTAAGGAATTAAAATAAAATTGGGTTGCCTCCCAACAAGCGCTATTGTTTAACGCCCCTAGCTAGACATAACAAACAAGGATAGATCTAGGTATTGCCATCTTTGGTAGGCAATCCATAAGTGGATCTCATAATAGATTCATAAGGTAATTTAATTTTCTTTATAGGAAAGTGTTCCATGCCTTTCCTTAATGGAAATTGGAATCTAATATTTACTTCCTTCATATCAATAATTGCACCAATCGTTCTAAAGAAAGGTCTACCAAGAATAATAGGACATGAAGGATTGCAATCTATGTCAAGAACAATAAAATCTACAGATACATAATTCCTATTTGCAACAATAATAACATCATTAATTCTTCCCATAGGTTTCTTAATAGTGGAATCCGCAAGGTGTAAGTTTAAAGAGCAATCATCAAAATCACGGAAACCTAACAAATCACACAAAGTTTTTGGAATCGTGGAAACACTAGCACCCAAATCACATAAAGCATAGAACTCATGATCTTTAATCTTAATTTAATAGTTGGTTCCCACTCATCATAAAGCTTTCTAGGGATAGAAACTTCCAATTCAAGCTTTTCTTCATAAGATTGCATCAAGGCATCAATGATATGTTTAGTGAACGCTTTATTTTTACTATAAGCGTGAGGAGAATTTAGCACAGATTGCAACAAGGAAATACAATCAATCAAAGAGCAATTTTCGTAGTTAAATTCCTTGAAATCCATAATAGTGGGTTTAGCAACATCTAGGGTTTTAATTTCTTCAATCCCACTTTTATCAATTTTAGCATCAAGATCAAAAAATTCCGAATTATTGGAACGCCTTCTAGGTAAAGGTGGATCATATTCAGTCCCATAATTATCAAGATTCATATTGGAAAACAAAGATTTAATAGGGGACACATCAATAACTTTTGGATCTTCATCTTTATTTTCATAGGAACTAGAAGAACAAGCTCTTATAAAGGCATCTTTCTTAGCACGCATCCTAGCGGTTCTTTCTTTACACTCATCAATGGAAATTCTCATGGCTTTGAGAGACTCATTGATATCATGCTTAGGTGGAATAGATATAAGTTTCAAAGAATCAACATCAAGAGAAATTCTATCAACGTTCCTAGCCAACTCATCAATCTTAAGCAATTTTTCTTCAATCAAAGCATTAAAATTCTTTTGCGAAGTAATAAATTCTTTAATATTAGATTCAAAATCAGAGGACATCTTATTATAATTTCCATAAGAATTGTTGTAGGAATTACCATAATTATTAGAGGGATTACTAGGATAAGGCCTAGGATTAAAATTTCCTCTATATGCGTTGTTACTAAAATTGTTCCTACCAACAAAATTCACACCCATAGATTCATTATTATTCTCAATCAAAGTAGACAAGGGCATATCATTAGGATCAGAAGAAACACCCTTACTAGCAAATAATTTCATAAGTTCATCATCTTTCCACTCAAAACATTAATTTCTTCTATCGCATGCACCTTTTTATTAGTAGATCTTTCAGTATGCCATTGAGAATAATTATGCATAATATTATCTAGGAGTTTAGTAGCTTCTCCTAAAGTGATTTCCATAAAAGTGCCTCCCACGGCCGAATCTAAAAGATTTCGAGAAGCAAAATTCAATTCGGCATAAAATTTTTGTATAATCATCCACAAATTCAAACCATGTGTTGGGGAATTACGTATCATTAGTTTCATTCTCTCCCAAGCTTGTGCAACATGTTCATGATCAATTTGCTTAAAATTCATAATATCGTTTCTAAGAGAGATGATCTTAGTGGGAGGAAAATACTTAGAGATAAAAGCATCTTTGCACTTGTTCCATGAATCAATACTATTTTTAGGCAAAGATGAAAACCAAGCTTTAGCACGATCTCTAAGCGAAAAAGGAAATAGCTTCAATTTAACAATATCATTATCCACATCTTTCTTCTTTTGCATATCACACAAATCAATGAAGCTATTTAGATGGGTAGCGGCATCTTCACTAGGAAGGCCGGAAAATGGATCTTTCATGACAAGATTCAGCAAAGCAGTATAAATTTCACAAGATTCGCATCGGTAAGAGGAGCAATCGGAGTGCTAATAAAATCATTGTTGTTGGTATTGGTGAAGTCACACAATTTAGTGTTATCTTGAGCCATCGTGACAAGCAAGCAAAGTAACACACAAGCAAACAAAAAGCAAGCGGGCAAAAAGAGGCAAATAGAGAAAGAGAGGGAGGATAGAGAGAGAGGGCGAATAAAACGGCAAGGGTGAAGTGGGGGAGAGGAAAATGAGAGGCAAATGGCACATAATGTAATGCGGGAGATAAGGGTATGTGATGGGTACTTGGTATATTGACTTTTGCGTAGACCTCCCCGGCAACGGCGCCAGAAATCCTTCTTGCTACCTCTTGAGCACTGCATTGGTTTTCCCCGAAGAGGAAGGGATGATGCAGCAAAGTAGCGTAAGTACTTCCCTCAGTTTTTGAGAACCAAGGTATCAATCCAGTAGGAGGCTACGCGCCAGTCCCTCGTACCTGCACAAAACAAATAAATCCCTGCAATCAACGCGAATAGGGGTTGTCAATCCCTACACGGCCACTTACAAGAGTGAGATCTGATAGATATGGTAAGATAATATTTTTGGTATCTTTGTGATAAAGATGCAAAGTAAAATAAAAGCAAAGTAAAAAGCAAAGGAAATAACTAAGTAGTAGGAGATTAATATGATGAAGATAGACCCGGGGGCCATAGGTTTTACTAGTGGCTTCTCTCGAGAGCATAAGTATTCTACGATGGGTGAACAAATTACTGTTGAGCAATTGACAGAATTGAGCATAGTTATGAGAATATCTAGGTATGATCATGTATATAGGCATCACGCTCGAGACAAGTAGACTGACTCCTGCCTGCATCTACTACTATTACTCCACTCATCGACCGCTGTGCAGCATGCATCTAGGGATAGACTCATGCAATATGATGAAAACCCCATCTTGTTATCCTCGATGGCAACAATACAATACGTGCCTTGCTGCCCCTACTATCACTTGGAAAAGGACACCGCAAGATTGAACCCAAAGCTAAGCACTTCTCCCATTGCAAGAAAGATCAATCTAATACTCCAAACCAAACTGATAATTCGAAGAGACTTACAAAGATAACCAATCATACATAAAAGAATTCAGAGAAGATTCAAATATTGTTCATAGATAGACTTGATCATAAACCCGGAATTTATCGGTCTCAACAAACACACCACAAAAAGAAGATTACATCGAATAGTTCTCCACAAGAGAGGGGGAGAACATTGTATTGAGATCCAAAAAGAGAGAAGAAGCCATCTAGCTACTAACTATGGACCCGTAGGTCTGAGGTGAACTGCTCACACTTCATCGGAGGTGCTATGGTGTTGATTTAGAAGCCCTCCGTGATCGATGCCCCCTCCGGCAGAGCTCCGGAACAGGCCCCGAGATGGGATCTCGTGGATACAGAAAGTTACGGCGGTGGAATTAGGGTTTTGGCTCCGTATCTGACTGTTTGGGGGTACGTAGGTATATATAGGAGGAAGGAGTACGTCGGTGGAGCAACAGGGGGCCCACGAGGGTGGAGGGCGCGCCTGGGGGGGGGGGGGGGGGGGGCCCCCCCCCCCCCGCCTCCTATTTTGTGTCTTGACGTAGGGTACAAATCTCTCGGGTCTTGTTCGTTAAGAAAATCACGTTCCCGAAGGTTTCATTCCATTTGGACTCCGTTTGATATTCCTTTTTTCTTCGACACCCTAAAACAGCCAAAAAACAGCAATTCTGGGCTGGGCCTCTGGTTAATAGGCTAGTCCCAAAAATAATATAAAAGTGGATAATAAAGCCCAATAATGTCCTAAACAGTAGATAATATAGCATGGAGCAATCAAAAATTATAGATACGTTGGAGACGTACCACTCCCTACTACGGAGAGCCCCCGGGGCGTGTACTATTGGGGAACGTAGTAATTTCAAAAAAATTCCTACGCACACGCAAGATCATGGTGATGCATAGCAACGAGAGGGGAGAGTGTTGTCTACGTACCCTCGTAGACCAAAAGCGGAAGCGTTAGCACAACGCAGTTGATGTAGTCGTAGGTCTTCACGATCCGACCGATCCAAGTACCGAACGCACGGCACCTCCGAGTTCAGCACACGTTCAGCTCGATGACGTCCCGCGAACTCCAATCCAGTAGAGCTTCACGGGAGAGTTCTGTCAGCACGACGGCGTGGTGACGATGATGATGTTCTACCGTCGCAGGGCTTCGCCTAAGCACCGCTACGATATGATCGAGGTGGATTATGGTGGAATGGGGCACCGCACACGGCTAAGAGATCAAGAGATCAATTGTTGTGTCTATGGGGTGCCCCTGGCCACGTATATAAAGGAGTGGAGGAGGAGGGGGCCGGCCAAGAGGAGGAGGCGCGCCCAAGGGGGGGCAATCCTACTCCAAATAGGGTTTGCCCCCCTTTCCTATTCCAACTAGGAGAAGGGGGAAGGAGGAGGTGGAGAGAAGGAAGGAGAAGGGGGGCCGCGCCCCCTTCCCTTTCCCAATTCGGATTGGGGCAAGGGGGTCTGTGCGCCACCTCCTGCTGCCTCTCCTCTTCCACTACTTTGGGCCCATGTGGCCCAATAACCCCCGGGGGGGTTCCGGTAACCCCCCGGTACTCCGGTATATATCCGATAACCCCCGGAACCATTCCGGTGTCCGAATACAGTCGTCCAATATATCAATCTTCATGTCTCGACCATTTAGAGACTCCTCGTCATGTCCGTGATCACATCCGGGACTCCGACCAACCTTCGGTACATCAAAACTCATAATATAACCGGCATCGAAATGTTAAGCGTGCAGACCCTACGGGTTCGAGAACTATGTAGACATGACCGAGACATGTCTCTGGTCAATAACCAATAGCGGAACCTGGATGCTCATATTGGCTCCCACATATTCTACGAAGATCTTTATCAGTCAGACCACATAACAACATACGTTGTTCCCTTTGTCATCGGTATGTTACTTGCCCGAGATTCGATCGTCGGTATCTCAATACCTAGTTCAATCTCGTTACTGGCAAGTCTCTTTACTCGTTCCGTAATACATCATTCCGCAACTAACTAATTTAGTTGCAATGCTTGCAAGGCTTAAGTGATCTGCATTACCAAGAGGGCCCAGAGATACCTCTCCGACAATCGGAGTGACAAATCCTAATCTCGAAATACGCCAACCCAACAAGTACCTTTGGAGACACCTGTAGAGTACCTTTATAATCACCGAGTTACGTTGTGACGTTTGGTAGCACATAAAGTGTTCCTCCGGTAAACAGGAGTTGCATAATCTCATAGTCATAGGAACATGTATAAGTTATGAAGAAAGCAATAGCAACAAACTAAACGATCAAGTGCTAAGCTTAACGGAATGGGTCAAGTCAATCACATCATTCTCTAATGATGTGACCCCGTTAATCAAATGACAACTCATGTCTATGGCTAGGAAACTTAACCATCTTTGATTCAACGAGCTAGTCAATAGAGGCATACTAGTGACATACTGTTTGTCTATGTATTCACACATGTATTATGTTTCTGGTTAATACAATTCTAGCTTGAATAATGAACATTTATCATGATATAAGGAAATAAATAATAACTTTATTCTTGCCTCTAGGGCATATTTCCTTCAGTCTCCCACTTGCACTAGAGTCAATAATCTAGTTCACATCACCATGTGATTTAACATCAATAGTTCACATTACCATGTGATTAACACCCATAGTTCACATCGTCATGTGACCAACACCCAAAGGGTTTACTAGAGTCAATAATCTAGTTCACATTGCTATGTGATTAATACCCAAAGAGTACTAAGGTGTGATCATGTTTTGCTTGTGAGGGAAGTTTAGTCAACGGGTCTGCCACATTCAGATCCATATGTATTTTGTAAATTGCTATGTCAATAATGCTCTGCACGGAGCTACTCTTGCTAATTGCTCCCACTTTCAATATGTATCCATATTGAGACTTTGAGTCATCTGGATCAGTGTCAAAACTTGCATCGACATAACCCTTTACGACGAACCTTTTGTCACCTCCATAATCGAGAAACATATCCTTATTCCACTAAGGATTATTTTGACCAATGTCCAGTGATATACTCCTAGATCACTATTGTACTCCCTTGCCAAACACAGGGCAGGGTATACAATAGGTCTGGTACACAGCATGGCATACTTTATAGAACCTATGGCTGAGGCATAGGTAATGACTTTCATTCTCTCTCTATCTTCTGCCGTGGTCGGGTTTTGAGTCTCACTCAGTTTCACACCTTGTAACACAGGAAAGAACTCTTTCTTTGACTGTTCCATTTTTGAACTACTTCAAAATCTTGTCAAGGTATGCACTCATTGAAAAACTTATTAAGCGTCTTGATCTATCTCTATAGATCTTGATGCTCAATATGTAAGCAGCTTCACGGAGGTATTTCTTTGAAAAACTCCTTTCAAACATTCCTTTATGCTTTGCAGAATAATTCTACATTATCTCCGATCAACAATATGTCATTCACATATACTTATCAGAAATGCTATAGTGCTCCCACTCACTTTCTTGTAAATACAGGCTTCACCGCAAGTCTGTATAAAACCATATGCTTTGATCAACTTATCAAAGCATATATTCCAACTCCGAGATGCTTGCACCAGTCCATAGATGGATCTCTGGAGCTTGCATATTTTGTTAGTACCTTTAGGATTGACAAAACCTTCTGGTTGCATCATATACAACTCTTCTTTAATAAATCCATTAATGAATGCAGTTTTGTTTATCCATTTGCCAGATTTCATAAAATGCAGAAATTGCTAACATGATTTGGAGAGACTTAAGCATAGATACAAGTGAGAAACTCTCATCGTAGTCAACACCTTGAACTTGTCGAAAACCTTTTTGCGACAATTCTAGCTTTGTAGATAGTAACACTACTATCAGCGTCCGTCTTCCTCTTGAAGATCCATTTAATCTCAATGGCTCACCGATCTTTGGGCAAGTCAATCAAAGTCCATACTTTGTTCTTATACATGGATCTCATCTAAGATTTCATGGCCTCAAGCCATTTCGCGGAATCTGGGCTCATCATCGCTTCCTCATAGTTCGTAGGTTCATCATGGTCAAGTAACATGACCTCCAGAATAGGATTACCATACCACTCTGGTGCGGATCTCACTTTGGTTTACCTACGAGGTTCGGTAGTAACTTGATCTGAAGTTACATGATCATCATCATTAGCTTCCTCACTAATTGGTGTAGTAGTCACAAGAATAGATTTCTGTGATGAACTACTTTCCAATAATGGAGCAGGTACAGTTACCTCATCAAGTTCTACTTTCCTCCCACTCACTTCTTTCGAGAGAAACTCCTTCTCTAGAAAGCATCCATTCTCAGCAATGAATATCTTGCCTTCGGATCTGCGATAGAAGGTGTGCCCAACATTTTCTTTTGCGTATCCTATGAAGACGCACTTCTCCGATTTGGGTTTTGAGCTTATCAGGTTGAAACTTTTACACATAAGCATTGCAACCTCAAACTTTAAGAAATGACAGCTTAGGTTTCTTGCCAAACCATAGTTCATACGGTGTCGTCTCAATGGATTTAGATGGTGCCCTATTTAACGTGAATGTAGCTGTCTCTAATGCATAACCTCAAAACTATAGTGGTTAATCGGTAAGAAACATCATAGATTGCACTATATCCAATAATAGTACGGTTATGACGTTCGGACACACCATTATGCTGTGGTGTTCCAGGTGGCACGATTTTGTGAAACTATTCCACATTGTTTTAATTGAAGACCAAACTCGTAACTCAAATATTTGTCTCTGTGATCAGATCATAGAAACTTTATTTTCTTGTCACGATGATTTTCCACTTCACTCTGAAGTTTTTTGAACTTTTCAAATGTTTCAGACTTATGTTTCATCAAGTAGCTATACCCATATCTGCTCAAATCATCTGTGAAGGTCAGAAAATAACGATACCCGCCACGAGCCTCAACATTCATCGGACTGCATACATCAGTACGTATTATTTCCAATAAGTCAGTTGCTTGCTCCATTGTTCCGGAGAACGGAGTCTTAGTCATCTTGCCCATGAGGCATGGTTCGCAAGCATCAAAATGATTCATAATCAAGTGATTCCAAAAGCCCATCAGCATGGAGTTTCTTCATGCACTTTACACCAATATGACCTAAACGGCAATGCCACAAATAAGTTGCACTATCATTATTAACTTTGCATCTTTTGGCTTCAATATTATGAATATGTGTATCACTACGACCGAGATCCAACAAACCATTTTCATTGGGTGTATGATCATAGAAGGTTTTATTCATGTAAACAGAACAACAATTATTCTCTAACTTACATGAATAACCGTATTGCAATAAACATGATCCAACCATATTCATGCTCAACGCAAACACTAAATAACATTTATTTTAGGTTTAACACTAATCCCGAAAGTATAGGGAGTGTGCGATGATGATCATATCAATCTTGGAACCATTTCCAATACACATCGTCACTTCACCCTTAACTAGTCTCTGTTCATTCTGCAACTCCCGTTTCGAGTTACTATTCTTAGCAACTGAACCAGTATCAAATACCGAGGGGTTGCTATAAACACTAGTAAAGTACACATCAATTACATGTATATCAAATATAGCATTGTTCACTTTGCCATCCTTCTTATCCGCCAAATACTTGGGGCAGTTCCGCTTTTAGTGACCAGTCCCTTTGTAGTAGAAGCACTTAGTCTCAGGCTTAGGTCCAGACTTGGGCTTCTTCACTTGAGCAGCAACTTACTTGCCGTTCTTCTTGAAGTTCCCTTTCTTTCCCTTTGCCCTTTTCTTGAAACTAGTGGTCTTGTTAATCATCAACACTTGATGCTCTTTCTTGATTTCTACCATCATCAATTTCATCATCATGAAAAGCTTGAGTATTCTATAGTCTCACCTAAATAGCTTGGCGTAATCATGGTCATAGCTGTTTCCTGTGTGAAATTGTTATCCGCTCACAATTCCACACAACATACGAGCCGGAAGCATAAAGTGTAAAGCCTGGGGTAGGAGAGTGCATCTACATACCCTTGTAGATCGCGAGCGGAAGCGTTCAAGAGAACGGGGTTGATGGAGTCGTACTCGCCGTGATCCAAATCATCGATGACCTAGCACCGAACGGACGACACCTCTTCGTTCAACACACGTACGGTTGGGAAGACGTCTCCTCCAACTTGATCCAGCAAGGGGGAAGGAGAGGTTGATGGAGATCCAGCAACACGACGGCGTGGTGGTGGAAGCAACGGTGATCTCGGCAGGGTTCGCCAAGCTCAAGGAGAGGGAGGAGTGTCACGGGAGGGAGAGGGAGGCGCCAGGGGCTAGGGTGCGGCGGCCCTCCCTCCCCCCACTATATATAGGACCCCTAGGGGGGCTCCGGCCCTAGGAGATGCAATCTCCAAGGGGGGGTGGCGGCCAAGGGGGGTGGAGTGCCCCCCAAGCCAAGTGGGGTGCCCCCACCCCTAGGGTTTCCAACCCTAGGCGCAGGGGAAGGCCCATGGGGGGCGCACCCGCCCACTAGGGGCTGGTTCCCCTCCCACTTCAGCCCATGGGGCCCTTCGGGATAGGTGGCCCCACCCGGTGGACCCCCCGGACCCTTCCGGTGTTCCTGGTACAATACCGATTACCCTCGAAACTTTCCTGATGGCCGAAACTTGACTTCCTATATATAAATCTTCACCTCCGGACCATTTCGGAGCTCCTCGTGACGTCCGGGATCTCATCCGGGACTCCGAACAACTTTCGAGTTACCGTATACTAATATCTCAACAACCCTAGCGTCACCGAACCTTAAGTGTGTAGACCCTACGGGTTCGGGAGACACGCATACATGACCGAGACGACTCTCCGGTCAATAACCAACAGCGGGATCTGGATACCCATGTTGGCTCCCACATGCTCCTCGATGATCTCATCGGATGAACCACGATGTCGAGGATTTAATCAATCCCGTATACAATTCCCTTTGTCAATCGGTACGTTACTTGCCCGAGACTCGATCGTCGGTATCCCAATACCTCGTTCAATCTCGTTGCCGGCAAGTCACTTTACTCGTACCGTAATGCATGATCCCGTGATCAACCACTTGGTCACATTGAGCTCATTATGCTGATGCATTATCGAGTGGGCCCAGAGATACCTCTCCGTCATACGGAGTGACAAATCCCAGTCTCGATTCGTGCCAACCCAACAGACACTTTCGGAGATACCCTTAGTGTACCTTTATAGTCACCCAGTTACGTTGTGACGTTTGGCACACCCAAAGCACTCCTACGGTATCCGGGAGTTGCACAATCTCATGGTCTAAGGAAATGATAGTTGACATTCGGAAAAGCTCTAGCAAACGAACTACACGATCTTTAAGCTATGCTTAGGATTGGGTCTTGTCCATCACATCATTCTCCTAATGATGTGATCCCATTATCAATGACATCCAATTTCCATAGTCAGGAAACCATGACTATCTTTTGATCAACGAGCTAGTCAACTAGAGGCTCATTAGGGACGTGTTGTGGTCTATGTATTCACACATGTATTACGATTTCCGGATAACACAATTATAGCATGAACAATAGACAATTATCATGAACAAAGAAATATAATAATAACCATTTTATTATTGCCTCTAGGGCATATTTCCAACAGTCTCCCACTTGCACTAGAGTCAATAGTCTAGTTACATTGTGATGAATCGAACACCCATGCTGTTCTGGTGTTGATCAGGTTTTGCTCTAGGGAGAGGTTTAGTCAACGGATCTGCCACATTCAGGTCCGTATGTACTTTACAAATATCTATGTCCATTTTGAACACTTTCACGAATGGAGTTGAAGCGACGCTTGATATGCCTGGTCTTCTTGTGAAACCTGGGCTCCTTGGCAAGGGCAATAGCTCCAATGTTGTCACATAAGAGAGTCATCGGGCCCGATGCATTGGGTATGACTCCTAGGTCGGTAATGAACTCCTTCACCCAGATTGCCTCTTGTGCTGCCTCCGAGGCTGCCATGTACTCCGCTTCACATGTAGATCCCGCCACAACGCTTTGCTTGCAACTGCACCAGCTTACTGCCCCACCATTCAAAATATACACGTATCTGGTTTGTGACTTAGAGTCATCCAGATCTGTGTCGAAGCTAGCATCGACGTAACCCTTTACGACGAGCTCTTCGTCACCTCCATAAACGAGAAACATATCCTTAGTCCTCTTCAGGTACTTCAGGATATTCTTGACCGCTGTCCAGTGTTCCATGCCGGGATTACTTTGGTACCTTCCTACCAAACTTACGGCAAGGTTTACATCAGGTCTGGTACACAGCATAGCATACATGATAGACCCTATGGCCGAGGCATAGGGGATGACACTCATCTTTTCTCTATCTTCTGCCGTGGTCGGGCATTGAGCCGTGCTCAATCTCGTACCTTGCAATACAAGCAAGAACCCCTTCTTTGACTGATCCATATTGAACTTCTTCAATATCTTGTCAAGGTACGTACTCTGTGAAAGACCAATGCGGCGTCTTGATCTATCTCTATAGATCTTGATGCCTAATATGTAAGCAACTTCTCCAAGATCCTTCATTGAAAAACACTTGTTCAAGTAGGCCTTTATGCTTTCCAAGAATTCTATATCATTTCCCATCAACAGTATGTCATCCACATACAATATGAGAAATGCTACAGAACTCCCACTCACTTTCTTGTAAATGCAGGCT
This sequence comes from Triticum urartu, assembly GCF_003073215.2. NCBI lineage: Eukaryota > Viridiplantae > Streptophyta > Magnoliopsida > Poales > Poaceae > Triticum > Triticum urartu. The sequence goes on along the minus strand of NC_053023.1, from coordinate 582,968,446 downwards.
TCTCCATAAGTCTGTGTAAACCCAAACGCTTTGATCATCTCATCAAAACGAATGTTCCAACTCCGAGATGCTTGTACCAGCCCATAAATCGAGCGTTGGAGCTTGCACACCTTGTCAGCATTCTTAGGATTGACAAAACCTTCCGGCTGCATCATATACATTTCTTCTTTAAGGAAACCATTAAGGAATGCCGTTTTGACATCCATTTGCCATATCTCATAATCATAGAATGCGACAATTGCTAACATGATTCGGACGGACTTCAGCTTCGCTACGGGTGAGAAAGTCTCATCGTAGTCAACCCCTTGAACTTGTCGATAACCCTTAGCGACAAGCCGAGCTTTATAGATGGTTACATTACCATCCGCATCTGTCTTCTTCTTAAAGATCCATTTATTTTCTATGGCTCGCCGATCATCGGGCAAGTCAGTCAAAGTCCATACTTCGTTTTCATACATGGATCCTATCTCAGATTTCATGGCTTCCTGCCATTTGTCAGAATCCGGGCCCGCCATCGCTTCTTCATAGTTCGAAGGTTCACCGTTGTCTAACAACATGGTTTCCAAGACAGGGTTGCCGTACCACTCTGGTGCGGAACATGTCCTTGTGGACCTACGAAGTTCAGTAGCAACTTGATCTGAAGTTTCATGATCATCATCATTAACTTCCTCTCTAGTCGGTGCAGGCACCTCAGGAACATTTTCCTGAGTTGCGCCACTCTCCGGTTCAAGAGGTAGTACTTCATCAAGTTCTACTTTCCTCCCACTTATTTCTTTCGAGAGAAACTCTTTCTCTAGAAAGGATCCATTCTTGGCAACAAAGATCTTGCCTTCGGATCTGAGGTAGAAGGTATACCCAATGGTTTCTTTAGGGTATCCTATGAAGACGCATTTTTCCGACTTGGGTTTGAGCTTTTCAGGTTGAAGTTTCTTGACATAAGCATCACATCCCCAAACTTTTAGAAACGACAGCTTAGGTTTCTTCCCAAACCATAATTCATACGGTGTCGTCTCAACGGATTTCGACGGAGCCCTATTTAAAGTGAATGCGGGAGTCTCTAAAGCATAGCCCCAAAATGACAGCGGTAAATCGGTAAGAGACATCATAGATCTCACCATATCCAATAGAGTGCGATTACGATGTTCGGACACACCATTATGCTGAGGTGTTCCAGGCGGCGTGAGTTGTGAAACTATTCCACATTTCCTTAAGTGCGTGCCAAATTCATGACTCAAGTATTCTCCCCCACGATCTGATCATAAGAACTTGATTTTCCTGTCACATTGATTCTCAACCTCACTCTGAAATTCCTTGAACTTTTCAAAGGTCTCAGACTTGTGTTTCATTAAGTAGACATACCCATATCTACTCAAGTCATCAGTAAGGGTGAGAACATAACGATAGCCACCGCGAGCCTCAACACTCATTGGACCGCACACATCAGTATGTATGATTTCCAATAAGTTGGTTGCTCGCTCCATTGTTCCTGAGAACAGAGTCTTGGTCATTTTACCCATGAGGCATGGTTCGCACGTGTCAAATGATTCGTAATCAAGAGACTCCAAAAGTCCATCTGCATGGAGCTTCTTCATGCGTTTGACACCTATGTGACTAAGGCGGCAGTGCCACAAGTATGTGGGACTATCATTATCAACCTTACATATTTTGGTATTCACACTATGAATATGTGTAACATTACGCTCGAGATTCATTAAGAATAAACCATTCACCAGCGAAGCATGACCATAAAACATATCTCTCATATAAATAGAACAACCATTATTCTTGGATTTAAATGAGTAGCCATCTCGAATTAAACGAGATCCTGATACAATGTTCATGCTCAAGCTGGCACTAAATAACAATTATTGAGGTTTAAAACTAATCCCGTAGGTAAATGTAGAGGCAGCATGCCGATGGCGATCACATCGACCTTGGAACCATTCCCGATGCGCATCGTCACCTCGTCCTTCGCTAGTCTCCGCTTATTCCGCAGCTCCTACTTTGAGTTACAAATGTGAGCAACCACACCGGTATCAAATACCCAGGAGCTACTACGAGTACTGGTAAGGTACACATCGATTACATGTATATCACATATACCTTTAGTGTTGCTGGCCTTCTTGTACGCTAAGTATTTGGGGCAGTTCCGCTTCCAGTGACCACTTCCCTTGCAATAAAAAGACTCAGTCTTAGGCTTGGGTCCATTCTTTGACTTCTTCCCGGCAGCTTGCTTACCGGGCGCGGCAACTCCCTTGCCGTCTTTCTTGAAGTTCTTTTTACCCTTGCCTTTCTTGAACTTAGTGGTTTTATTCACCATCAACACTTGATGTTCCTTTTTGATTCCCACCTCTGCTGATTTCAGCATTGAATATACCTCAGGAATGGTCTTTTCCATCCCATGCATATTGAAGTTCATCACAAAGCTCTTGTAGCTCGGTGGAAGCGACTGAAGGATTCTGTCAATGACCGCGTCATCCGGGAGATTAACTCCCAGCTGAGTCAAGCGGTTATGTAACCCAGACATTTTGAGTATGTGCTCACTGACAGAACTGTTTTCCTCCATCATATGCTCCATGTCGCTCAAAACGCTTTTGGAGCCCTGGTTCTAAGCTGTAAAGCATGCCGCACTAAATGAGGGAGTAATCATCAGCACGTGACTGCCAAGCGTTCATAACGTCTTGGTTCTCTGGGATGGGTGTGTCACCTAGCGGTGCTTATAGGACATAATCTTTCTTGGCAGCTATGAGGGTGATCCTCAGGTTCCGGACCCAGTCCGTATAGTTGCTGCCATCATCTTTCAGCTTGGTTTTCTCTAGGAACGCGTTGAAGTTGATGGCAACATTAGCGTGGGCCATTTGATCTACAAGACATAGTGTAAAGATTTTAGACTCAGTTCATGATAATTAAGTTCATCTAATCAAATTAAAGAACTTTCGAGAGAAACTCTTTCTCTAGAAAGGATCCATTCTTGGCAACAAAGATCTTGCCTTCGGATCTGAGGTAGAAGGTATACCCAATGGTTTCTTTAGGGTATCCTATGAAGACGCATTTTTCCGACTTGGGTTTGAGCTTTTCAGGTTGAAGTTTCTTGACATAAGCATCACATCCCCAAACTTTTAGAAATGACAGCTTAGGTTTCTTCCCAAACCATAATTCATACGGTGTCGTCTCAACGGATTTCGACGGAGCCCTTAAAGTGAATGCGGGAGTCTCTAAAGCATAGCCCCAAAATGACAGCGGTAAATCGGTAAGAGACATCATAGATCGCACCATATCCAATAGAGTGCGATTACGATGATTCATTATGATGCATGATCCCGTGATCAACCACTTGGTCACATTGAGCTCATTATGATGATTCATTACCGAGTGGGCCCAGAGATACCTCTCCATCATACGGAGTGACAAATCCCAGTCTCGATTCATGCCAACCCAACAGACACTTTCGGAGATACCCGTAGTGTACCTTTATAGTCACCCAGTTACGTTGTGACGTTTGGCACACCTAAAGCACTCCTACGGTATCCGGGAGTTGCACAATCTCATGGTCTAAGGAAATGATACTTGACATTCGAAAAAGCTCTAGCAAACGAACTACACGATCTTTAAGCTATGCTTAGGATTGGGTCTTGTCCATCACATCATTCTCCTAATGATGTGATCCCGTTATCAATGACATCCAATGTCCATAGTTAGGAAACCATGACTATCTTTTGATCAACGAGCTAGTCAACTAGAGGCTCACTAGGGACGTGTTGTGGTCTATGTATTCACACATGTATTACAATTTCCGGATAACACAATTATAGCATGAACAATAGACAATTATCATGAACAAATAAATATAATAATAACCATTTTATTATTGCCTCTAGGGCATATTTCCAACATATGGTGACTAGAGAATTCTGTCAATCACTATTTTATCTGGAAGATTAACTCCCACTTGATTCAAGCGATTGTAGTACCCAGACAATCTTAACACATGCTCACTGCTTGAGCTATTCTCCTCCATCTTTTAGCTATAGAACTTGTTGGAGACTTCATATCTCTCAACTCGGGTATTTGCTTGAAATATTAACTTCAACTCCTGGAACATCCATATGATCCATGATGTTCAAAACGTCTTTGAAGTACCGATTCTAAGCTGTTAAGCATGGTGCACTAAACTATCAAGTAGTCATCATATTGAGTTAGCCAAACATTCATGACGTCTGCATCTGCTCCTGTAATAGGTCTGTCACCTAGCGGTGCATTAAGGACATACTTCTTCTGTGTAGCAATGAGGATAAACCTCAGATCACGGATCCAATCCGCATCATTGCTACTAACATCTTTCAACTTAGTTTTCTCTAGGAACATATCAAAAATAAAATAGGGGAGCTAAACGCGCGCTATTGATCTACAACATAGATATGATAATACTACCAGGACTAAGTTCATGATAAATTTAAGTTCAATTAATCATATTACTTAAGAACTCCCACTTAGAAAGACATCCCTCTAATCTTCTAAGTGATCACGTGATCCAAATCAAATAAACCATAACCGATCATCACGTGAAATGGAGTGGTTTTCAATGGTGAACATCACTATGTTGATCATATCTACTATATGATTCACGCTCGACCTTTCGGTCTCAGTGTTCCGAGGCCATATCTGCATATGCTAGGCTCGTCAAGTTTAACCTGAGTATTTTGCGTGTGCAAAACTGGCTTGCACCCATTGTAGATGGACGTAGAGCTTATCACACCCGATCATCACATGGTGTCTGGGCACGACGAACTTTGGCAATGGTGCATACTCAGGGAGAACACTTTTATCTTGAAATTTAGTGAGAGATCATCTTATAATGCTACCGTCAATCAAAGCAAGATAAGATGCATAAAAGATAAATATCACATGCAATCAATATAAGTGATATGATATGGCCATCATCATCTTGTGCTTGTGATCTCCATCTCCGAAGCACCTTCATGATCACCATCGTCACCGGCGCGACACCTTGATCTCCATCGTAGCATCGTTGTCGTCTCGCCAATCTTATGCTTCCACGACTATCGCTACCGCTTAGTGATAAAGTAAAGCATTACAGGGCGATTGCATTGCATACAATAAAGCGACAACCATATGGCTCCTGCCAGTTGCCGATAACTCGGTTACAAAACATGATCATCTCATACAATAAAATTTAGCATCGTGTCTTGACCATATCACATCACAACATGCCCTGCAAAAACAAGTTAGACGTCCTCTACTTTGTTGTTGCAAGTTTTACGTGGCTGCTACGGGCTTAGCAAGAACCGTTCTTACCTACGCATCAAAACCACAACGATAGTTTGTCAAGTTGATGCTATTTTAACCTTCGCAAGGACCGGGCGTGGCCACACTTGGTTCAACTAAAGTTGGAGAAACTGACACCCGCCAGCCACTAGTGTGCAAAGCACGTCGGTAGAACCAGTCTCGCGTAAGCGTACGCGTAATGTCGGTCCGGGCCGCTTCATCCAACAATACCTCCGAACCAAAGTATGACATGCTGGTAAGCAGTATGACTTATATCGCCCACAACTCACTTGTGTTCTACTCATGCATATAACATCAACACATAAAACCTGGCTAGGATGCCACTGTTGGGGAACGTAGTAATTTAAAAAAATTCCTATGCACACGCAAGATCATGGTGATGCATAGCAACGAGAGGGGAGAGTGTTGTCTACGTACCCTCGTAGACCGAAAGCGGAAGCGTTAGCACAACGCGGTTGATGTAGTCGTGCATCTTCACGATCTGACCGATCCAAGTACCGAACGCACGGCACCTCCGAGTTCAGCACACGTTCAGCTCAATGACGTCCTGCGAACTCCAATTCAGTAGAGCTTCACAGGATAGTTCCGTCAACACGACGGCGTGGTGACGATGATGTTGTTCTACCGTCGCAGGGCTTCGCCTAAGCACCGCTACGGTATGATCGAGGTGGATTATGGTGGAAGGGGGCACCGCACACGACTAAGAGATCAATTGTTGTATCTATGGGGTGCCCCCTGGCCACGTATATAAAGGAGTGGAGGAGGAGGGGCCGGCCAAGAGGAGGAGGCGCGCCCAAGGGGGGGCAATCCTACTCCAAGTAGGGTTTGCCCCCTTTCCTATTCCAGCTAGGAGAAGGGGAAGGAGGAGGTGGAGAGAAGGAAGGAGAAGGGGGGCCGCGCCCCCTTCCCTTTCCCAATTCGGATTGGGGCAAGGGGGGCTGCGCGCCACCTCCTGCTGCCTCTCCTCTTCCACTACTTTGGGCCCATGAGGCCCAATAACCCCCGGGGGGGTTCCGGTAACCCCCCGGTACTCCGGTATATATCCGATAACCCCCGGAACCATTCCTGTGTCCGAATACAGTCGTCCAATATATCAATATTCATGTCTCGACCATTCCGAGACTCCTCGTCATGTCCGTGATCACATCCGGGACTCCGAACAACCTTCGGTACATCAAAACTCATAATATAAGCGGCATCAAAACGTTAAGCGTGCGGACCCTACGGGTTCGAGAACTATGTAGACATGACCGAGACATGTCTTCGGTCAATAACCAATAGCGAAACCTGGATGCTCATATTGGCTCCCACATATTCTACGAAGATCTTTATCGGTCAGACCACATAACAACATACGTTGTTCCCTTTGTCATCGGTATGTTACTTGCCCGAGATTCGATCGTCGGTATCTCAATACCTAGTTCAATCTCGTTACCAGCAAGTCTCTTTACTCGTTCCATAATACATCATTCCGCAACTAACTCATTTAGGTGCAATGCTTGCAAGGCTTAAGTGATGTGCATTACCGAGAGGGCCCAAAGATACCTCTCCGATAATCGGAGTGACAAATCCTAATCTCGAAATACGCCAACCCAACAAGTACCTTTGGATACACCTGTAGAGCACCTTTATAATCACCCAGTTACATTGTGACGTTTGGTAGCACACAAAGTGTTCCTCCGGTAAACGGGAGTTGCATAATCTCATAGTCATAGGAACATGTATAAGATATGAAGAAAGCAATAGCAACAAACTAAACAATCAAGTGCTAAGCTTAATGGAATGGGTCAAGTCAATCACATCATTCTCTAATGATGTGACCCCGTTAATCAAATGACAACTCATGTCTATAGCTAGGAAACTTAACCATCTTTGATTAAACGAGCTAGTCAAGTAGAGGCATACTAGTGACATACTGTTTGTCTATGTATTCACACATGTATTATGTTTTCGGTTAATACAATTCTAGCATGAATAATAAACATTTATCATGATATAAGGAAATAAATAATAACTTTATTATTGCCTCTAGGGCATATTTCCTTCATGTACAACCCCGCCCTGACACGTGGCTTACACGGCAGGGCTAGACGAGGTGTGTCTGAGCACTCGTGAGCCAGCACGGGACTCACGAGGCCCTACCTCAAGGCGGGTTGCGCCTAGTCTTGATTCTTGTTCGCTATGGTGGTCCTGCGAGGTGGTTGGACAACCTGCGCCAGACGAATCTCCTGAGGTTATCGTGTGAGAAGGTGATACGTCTCCAACGTATCTATAATTTTTGATTGCTCCATGCTATATTATCTACTGTTTTGGGCAATCTTGGGCTTTATTATCCACTTTTATATTATTTTTGGGACTAACCTATTAACCGGAGGCCCATCCCAGATTTGCTGTTTTATGCCTATTTCAGTGTTTTGAAGAAAAGGAATATCAGACAGAGTCGAAACGGAACGAAATCAACTGGAGAAGTTATTTTTGGAAGGAAACACACCTGATGGACTTGGACCCCACGTTAGAAGATACGGGAGCTGCCCACGAGGGTGGGGGGCGTGCCCACCCCCCTAGGGCGCGCCCCTGCCTCGTGGGGCCCCGTGGCTCCCCTGACGTGCTTCTTGTGCCTATATAACTCCATATACCCTAAAACTTCTAGAACAGAGAATAGATCGGGAGTTCCGCCGCCAGAAGCCTCCGTAGCCACCAAAAGTCAATCGGGACACTGTTCCGGCACCCTGCCGGAGGGGGGATCCCTCACCGGTGGCCATCTTCATCATCCCGGCGCTCTCCATGACAAGGAAGGAGCAGTTCTCCCTCGGGGCTCATGGTATGCACCAATAGCTATGTGTTTGATCTCTCTCTCTTGTGTTCTTGATTTGGCACGATCTTGATGTATCGCGATCTTTGCTATTATAGTTGGATCTTATGTTTCTCCTCCCCCTTTCTCTCTTGTAATGAATTGAGTTTTCCCCTTTGGAGTTATCTTATCAGATTGAGTCTTTATAGATTTGAGAACACTTGATGTATGTCTTGCTGTGTGTATCTGTGGTGACAATGGGATGCCACGTGATTCACTTGATGTATGTTTTGGTGATCAACTTGCGGGTTCCGCCCATGAACCTATGCATAGGGGTTGGCACACGTTTTCGTCGTGATTCTCTGGTAGAAACTTTGGGGCACTCTTTGAGGTCCTTTGTGTTGGTTGAATAGATGAATCTGAGATTGTGTGATGCATATCGTATAATCATACCCACGGATACTTGAGGTGACATTGGAGTATCTAGGTGACATTAGGGTTTTGGTTGATTTGTGTCTTAAGGTGTTATTCTAGTACGAACTCTAGGTCTGTTTGTGACACCTATAGGAATAGCCCAACGGATTGATTGGAAAGAATAACTTTGAGGTGGTTTCGTACCCTACCATAATCTCTTCGTTCGTTCTCCGCTATTAGTGACTTTGGAGTGACTCTTTGTTGCATGTTGAGGGATAGTTTTATGATCCAATTATGTTAGTATTGTTGAGAGGACTTACACTAGTGAAAGTATGAACCCTAGGCCTTGTTTCCTAGCATTGCAATACCGTTTACGCTCACTTTTATCATTAGTTACCTTGCTGTTTTTACAATTTCCGATTACAAATACCTTTATCTACTACCCATATACCACTTGTATCACCCTCTCTTCGCCGAACTAGTGCACCTATACAATTTACCATTGTATTGGGTGTGTTGGGGACACAAGAGACTCTTTGTTATTTGGTTGCAGGGTTGCTTGAGAGAGACCATCTTTATCCTACGCCTCCTACGGATTGATAAACCTTAGGTCATCCACTTGAGGGAAATTTGCTACTGTCCTACAAACCTCTGCACTTGGAGGCCCAACAACGTCTACAAGAATAAGGTTGTGTAGTAGACATCAAGCTCTTTTCTGGCGCCGTTGCCGGGGAGGTGAGTGCTTGAAGGTATATCTTTAGATCTTGCAATCGAGTTTTTTAGTTTCTTGTTTTGCTTGGAGCATCAATTTATTTTGTCAGGATTTGCTTTCTGTTATTTAGAACAATGTTTTGCATCTTTTATTTCAATAAAAGTGGCATTGATAGCCTTTACTATGCCTATGTTACAAGTATACATGTTGCTGTTTGAAAACAGAAAGTTTACCGCTGTTGCAATAATTCCCTAGAAAAGTCAGAATGTGATAAAATGTTGAAACCTTTTGCATATTAAGCTCTGATAAATTTACTACAGTGGGAATTTTCTTTCATAATTTTTGGAGCTTGGGAAGTATGGATGTTGCAGCATTCTTTACAGACTATCCTGTTTAGGCAGATTGCTGTTATGTTTGCATTGTTTGCATATGTTTGCTTCTTTAATGATTCTATTTGAGGATAGGACTGTTAAATATGCAGAGGAATTTAGTATGCAATGTTTAATAATAATTTTATTGATTTGTTATAGTAGAGTATGATAAGGTTTTTGCAATGGTTTATACTAACTTATCTCACGAGTCCTTGTTGAGTTTTGTGTGGATGAAGCTTTTGAAATTTAGGGAGACTATGATATAAGAGGAATTAAGGAGACACAAAAGCTCAAGCTTGGGGATGCCCAAGGCACCCCAAGATAATATTTCAAGAAGTCTCAAGCGTCTAAGCTGGGGGATGCCCCGGTTGGCATCCCACCTTTCTTCTTCAACAACCATCGGTTAGTATCGGTTGATCCTAAGTTTTTGCTTCTTCACATGATGTTTGCTTTTCTTAGATGTCATTTTCATTTGCTTTGCTTGCTGTTTGAATAAAATAACAAGATCTGAAATTATTAAATGTTAGAGAGTCTTCACATAGTTGCATAATTATTCGACTACTCATTGATCTTCACTTATATCTTTCGGTGTAGTTTGTCATTTTCTCTAGTGCTTCACTTATACCTTTTAGAGCATGGTGGTAGTTTTATTTTGAAGAAATAGATGAACTCTCATGCTTCACTTATATTATTTTGAGAGTCTTAAATAGCATGGTAATTTGCTTAAAATCCTAATATGCTAGGTATTCAAGAATAATAAAATTCTCTTATGAGTGTGTTGAATACTAAGAGAAGTTTGATGCTTGATGATTGTTTTGAGATATGGAGGTAATAATATCAAAGTCGTGCTAGTTGAGTAGTTGTGAATTTGAGAAATGCTTGTGTTGAAGTTTGCAAGTCCCGTAGAATGCACGTATGGTAAACGTTGTGTAACAAACTTGAAACATGAGGTGTTATTTGATTGTCCTCCTTATGAGTGGCGGTCGGGGACGAGCGATGGTCTTTTCCGACCAATCTATCCCCCTAGGAGCATGCGCGTAGTGCCGAGGTTTTTGATGACTTGTAGATTTTTGCAATAAGTATATGAGTTCTTTATGACTAATGTTGAGTCCATGGATTATACGCACTCTCACCCTTCCATCCTTGCTAGCCTCTACGGTACCGTGCATTGCCCTTTCTCACATCGAGAGTTGGCGCAAACTTCGCCGGTGCATCCAAACCCCGTGATATGATACACTCTGTCACACATAAACCTCCTTATATCTTCCTCAAAACAGCCACCATACCTACCTATTATGGCATTTGCATAGCCATTCCGAGATATATTGCCATGCAACTTTCCACCATCCAGTTTATTTATGACACATTCATCATTGTCATATTGCTTAGCATGATCATGTAGTTGACATCGTATTTGTGGCAAAGCCACCGTTCATAATTCTTTCATACATGTCACTCATGAGTCATTGCACATCCCGGTACACCGCCGGAGGCATTCATATAGAGTCATATCTTGTTCTAAGTATCGAGTTGTAATTCTTGAGTTGTAAAAAAATAAAAGTGTGATGATCATCATTATTAGAGCATTGTCCCAGTGAGGAAAGGATGATGGAGACAATGATTCCCCCACAAGTCGGGATGAGACTCCGGACGAAAATAAATAAATAAAAGAGGCCAAATAAGCCCAAATAAAAAAATGAAAAATGAAAAAATGAGAGCAAAAGAGAGAAGGGACAATGCTACTATCCTTTTACCACACTTGTGCTTCAAAGTAGCACCATGATCTTCATGATAGAGAGTCTCCTATGTTGTCACCTTCATATACTAGTGGGAATCTTTCATTATAGAACTTGGCTTGTATATTCCAATGATGGGCTTCCTCAAAATGCCCTAGGTCTTTGCGAGCAAGCAAGTTGGATGCACACCCACTAGTTTCTTTTGTTGAGCTTTCATACACTTATAGCTCTAGTGCATCCATTGCATGGCAATCCCTACTCCTTGCATTAACATCAATCGATGGGCATCTCCATAGCCCATTGATTAGCCTCATTGATGTGAGACTTTCTCCTTTTTGTCTTCTCCACATAACCCCCTCATTATATTCTATTCCACCCATAGTGCTATATCCATGACTCGCGCTCATGTATTGCGTGAAAGTTTATGAGTTTGAGATTACTAAAGTATGAAACAATTGCTTGGCTTGTCATCGGGGTTGTGCATGATGAGAGCATTCTTGTGTGACGAAAATGGAGCATGACTAAACTATATGATTTTGTAGGGATAGCTTTCTTTGGCCATGTTATTTTGAGAAGACATGATTGCTTTGTTAGTATGCTTGAAGTATTATTATTTTTATGTCAATATGAACTTTTGTCTTGAATCTTTCCGATCTGAATATTCATATCACAATTAAGAAGAATTACATTGAAATTATGCCAACTAGCATTCCACATCAAAAATTATCTTTTTTATCATTTACCTACTCGAGGACGAGCAGGAATTAAGCTTGGGGATGCTTGATACGTCTCCAACGTATCTATAATTTTATATTGGGCTTTATTATCCACTTTTAAATTATTTTGGGACTATCCTATTAACCAGAGGCCCAGCCCAGATTTGCTGTTTTATGCCTATTTCAGTGTTTTGAAGAAAAAGAATATCAGACGGAGTCGAAACGGAACGAAATCAACTGTAGAAGTTATTTTTGGAAGGAAACACACCTGATGGACTTGGACCCCACGTAAAAAGATACGGGAGCTGCCCACGAGGGTGGGGGCGCGCCCCCTGCCTCGTGGGGCCCCCGTGGCTCCCCTGGCGTGCTTCTTGTGCCTATATAACTCCATATACCCTAAAACTTCCAGAACAGAGAATAGATCAGGAGTTCCGCTGCCAGAAGCCTCCGTAGCCACCAAAAGTCAATCGGGACCCTGTTCCGGCACCCTGCCGGAGGGGGGATCCCTCACCGGTGGCCATCTTCATCATCCCGGCGCTCTCCATGACGAGGAGGGAGTAGTTCTCCCTCGGGGCTGAGGGTATGTACCAGTAGCTATGTGTTTGATCTCTCTCTCTCTCGTGTTCTTGATTTGGCTCGATCTTGATGTATCGCGAGCTTTTCTATTATAGTTGGATCTTATGTTTCTCCTCCCCCTCTTCTCTCTTGTAATGAATTGAGTTTTCCCCTTTGGAGTTATCTTATCGGATTGAGTTTTTATAGATTTGAGAACACTTGATGTATGTCTTGCCGTGCGTATCTGTGGTGACAATGGGATGCCACGTGATTCACTTGATGTATGTTTTGGTGATCAACTTGCGGGTTCCGCCCATGAACCTATGCATAGGGGTTGGCACACGTTTTCGTCGTGATTCTCCGGTAGAAACTTTGGGGCACTCTTTGAGGTCCTTTGCGTTGGTTGAATAGATGAATCTGAGATTGTGTGATGCATATCGTATAATCATACCCACGGATACTTGAGGTGACATTGGAGTATCTAGGTGACATCAGGGTTTTGGTTGATTAGTGTCTTAAGGTGTTATTCTAGTACGAACTCTACGGCTGTTTGTGACACCTATAGGAATAGCCCAACGGATTGATTGGAAAGAATAACTTTGAGGTGGTTTCGTACCCTACCATAATCTCTTCGTTCGTTCTCCGCTATTAGTGACTTTGGAGTGACTCTTTGTTGCATGTTGAGGGATAGTTTTATGATCCAATTATGTTAGTATTGTTGAGAGGACTTACACTAGTGAAAGTATGAACCCTAGGCCTTGTTTCCTAGCATTGCAATACCTTTTACGCTCGCTTTTATCATTAGTTACCTTGCTGTTTTTACAATTTCAGATTACAAATACCTTTATCTACTATCCATATACCACTTGTATCACCCTCTCTTCGCCGAACTAGTGCACCTATACAATTACCATTGTATTGGGTGTGTTGGGGACACAAGAGACTCTTTGTTATTTGGTTGCAGGGTTGCTTGAGAGAGACCGTCTTCATCCTACGCCTCCTACGGATTGATAAACCTTAGGTCATCCACTTGAGGGAAATTTGCTACTGTCCTACAAACCTCTGCACTTGGAGGCCCAACAACGTCTACAAGAAGAAGGTTGTGTAGTAGACATCAGAAGGCCAAGCGCCAGCGGCCCCAGGAGGTGACGTGAACTGGACCGGCCCGCTGGACAGAGCTTAGCCGTTGGATTTATCGATGCTGTAGGGATGGGCCCGAGCACAGACGCTATGCCTAACCTTCTCACGCGAAGGGTCCTGAAGAAAGACGATCGGCGCGCGGCTCCCGTGTTAGGTGACAATCAAGCAGGTGATAGTCATAGATAGGTTAAGTGTAACACCCACGATGCGGCTATATCTCCCACGTGTCGGGGCACGACTTAGAGGCATAACCACATGGTAGGCATGTCGCAAGAGGGGTAATCTTTACACATCCCATGTACTGAATAAGAAAGCGATACAGAGTTGGCTTACAATCACCACTTCACACAATACATAAATATATCATACATCATCCAGAATACAAACAAGGTCCGACTACGGGACCAAAATAAAGAAAGACAACCCCAAATGCTAGATCCCCGATCGTCCCAACTGGGCTCCACTAGTGATCAACAGGAAACGAAACAAAACAACGATCAAGGTCTTCATCAAGCTCCCACTTGAGCTCGGTTGCATCAGCTGCACTGGCATCATCGGCACCTGCAACTGTTTGGAAGTATCCGTGAGCCTTGAGGACTCGGCAATCTCACACCCGCGAGATCAAGACTATTTAAGCTTATGGGTAGGAGAAGGTAGCGAGGTGGAGCTGCAGCAAGCACTAAGCATATAAGGTGGCTAACTTACGCAAATAAGAGCGAGAAGAGAAGCAAAGCAACAGGCGTGAAGCTAGAAGTGATCCTGAAGCTACTTACGTTTAAACATAACACAAGAACCGTGTTCACTTCCCGGACTCCGCCGAGAAGAGACCATCATGGCTACACCCGCGGTTGATGCATTTTAATTAAGTTAAGTGTCAAGTTCTCTACAACCGAATATTAACAAATTCCCATCTGCCCATAACCGCGGGCACGGCTTTCGAAAGTTCAAACCCTGCAGGGGTGTCCCAACTTAGCCCATCACAAGCTCTCACAGTCAATGAAGGATATTCCTTCTCCCAGGAAGACCCGATCAGACTCGGAATCCCGGTTACAAAACATTTCGACAATGGTAAAACAAGACCAGCAAGACCGCCCGAATGTGCCGACAAATCCTGATAGGAGCTGCACATATCTCGTTCTCAGGGCACACTGGATGGGCAAGACGTTGGGTTGGCATAAACCCTGGTTTCCCAGGGGGCGCCAAACATCGCCCAGTTTGGACCAACACTTAGAGAAGCACTGGCCCCGGGTGGGGGGGGGGTTAAAATAAAGATGACCCTCGGGTTAATTACTCCCAAGGGAAAGGTGTAGGTTGTTAGGAAAATGTAAAACCAAGGTTGGGCCTTGCTGGAGGAGTTTTATTCAAAGCGAATTGTCAAGGGGTTCCCATAACACCCAACCGTGTAAGGAACGCAAAATCAAGGAACATAACACCGGTATGACAGAAACTAGGGCGGCAAGAGTGGAACAAAACACCAGGCATAAGGCCGAGCCTTCCACCCTTTACCAAGTATATAGATGCATTAATTAAACAATGTATATATAGTGATATCCCAACAATATCCACGTTCCAACATGGAACAAACTTCATCTTCACCTGCAACTAGCAATGCTATAAGAGGGGCTGAGCAAAGCGGTAACATAGCCAAACAAGGGTTTGCTAGGAAAGGTGGGTTAGAGGCTTGACATGGCAATATGGGAGGCATGATATAACAAGTGGTAGGTATCGCGGCATAGCAAAAGAGCGAACAACTAGCAAGCAAAGATATAAGTGATTTCGAGGGTATGGTCATCTTGCCTGAGATCCCGCAAGGAAGAAGAACGAGTCCATGAAGAAGACAAACGGACGTAGTCGAACGGATCCTCACAACTCCGAAACGGAACCGAAGCTAACGAGAGAAGCAACCCGAAAAGAAGCAAACAACATAGTAAACAACCATCACATAAACATGGCATGATGCACAACCAAGTATGATGCATGTCCGGTTTAAAGAGGCATGGCAAAGTGCAACAAACAATAATACAAATTAAGTGGAGCTCAATATGCAACGAGTTGCATATTGACGGAACACCACATGACTTATTTAGTTTTCTCCCGTTTATGTACTCAACAAAATTAAATGTTGTTTAAACATGGCAAGAGGTGAAGCATAAGTAAACTAAACATTTAAACACGTTTAAATGAGGCCGGAAACAACAACAACAATTCCGGAAAATCCTCATATGCATATTTCGAATTAGCTACTGTTCTGTCCTAAACATAATTTTAGAGTTATTAAATATGCAGAGTAAAGCCACCATGTTAAACTAGGCATTTTCCACCCCATTTACATATAAAGTTTGTTAAGTTTGGAGCTACGGTTATTTAGTTATGAATTAAAGCATTTTAGCATGTCATTTGTACAAAACAATGCAAACAGCAAGTTTAAACATTCAAACATGGATGAAAGATGCAGATTATGAAAGTAGATAAAATTCTGAGCATTTTACATATATAACATGTTTTATTTGGATGCATGAACATTTAGTTATGAGCATTTTAAAATGATGGCATTTACTGTAAATATGCATGCACTGGATATTTAGGGGAAAAACAGAACAGGAAAAAAAAATTCTAAACGGGCTGAAACTGGAGCTACACGGGCTACACAGGTGAGCGGTAGATAGATATAGAGCGCTCTGTGCGCAAGGCAACTGCAGCAGCAGAATCGGGCCAAGCCCAAGCGGCTGGCTGTGTGGTGTGCAAAAGAAAAATAAGAGGCAAAAGCAAAAATTGGGGTGCCTGGGACTCGAACCCAGGACCTCCTAGAGGTAGACGCGCGTGGCAAACCAGCTAGGCTGGTGCTATAATGTTGCTAAAAAAGGGGCACGGCCCTCTTTGAATGGACCGCAAGGTCAAGCCCTGACCTTCCATGAACGCAGAGGAATCCTTGCGGACGGTGAACTCGATCAAGACGGCGACTTCAGAGGCTGTAAGGCACCGGCGGGCGGGCGGAACAAGGACGTTGGTGGGTTGTGAGCTGAGATCATGCAGAAGGCTCGGGTGCGCGCGAGGACTCGAGGACGAGCTGCCTCGTTCATGGCGGCGGCAAGGCAAAGCAGGGCCACGGCCTGGCCATCGAGCGCAGCCGTGCGCGTGTGCCTGGAGGTGTGCAGCAAGGGCCGGCAAGAGCAACGAAACTAGCAGGCATGTGCGCAAGTAAGAAGCAGAGAGAGAGCAGAGGAGCATGTCGGCGCGTGCGAGCAGGACAGCGGGCGAGCTCATCGGAGGAGACTCCAGTGACCAAAGGCTAAGGAGGAGGGGCACGATCGATGCATGGGACAAATGTTAGCAGCAAGCCATGCCAGGTGTGCGTGCGTGTGTGTCCTCGCGTTCGAGCGCGTGGGCCGTTGTGTGTAGACGACAGAAACAGAGTGGTGACCACGTCGGGGCGCTTGACCCGGCCTGCAGCGTCTGCGTACGTGCGCGGCGGATACGCGGGCCTGGGAGCGTGGACGTGGGGTGTGCGCAGTGGGAGCGTGGTGCGGCGCGTCCATGCGTGCTGGGGATAAAAGGCCAGCTCCCTCCACCATTGTAAATTGCCAGATCGAGTCTGAGCCAAGTGGAATAGAAGAGAGAAAAAGGCGTTCGTCGCCGGCGGGGCATCCGTCGCCGCGGGCGTTTGTCGCCGGGAAAATGTCTCCTCATGGTCTTGTCTGATCGTCCGTCGATCCTCGGTTCCAACAATTGTTATCATGAGCTTGGTGTCTTGGGCGTGCTTGCTGTGCCGGAGGCATGGCAGCGATGGCGGCGCTCGCCGGCAGCTGCACGACGGAGCTCCGGGCCGTGTGTCGGCCCATGGAGGTGGGCGGCGCTGTGGCTGTCATGGCGTGACGAAGGCAGCGGAGAACTGACTGCGTCGGGGCGCTGGACTCGGGCGTGGCGACTACGTGCGTGCGCGTCGTGTACACGAGCCTGGAAGCGCGGGACATGGGGTGCTGCGCGGCGGAGGCCACAGCGGCGCGGTGCGACGGCCATGGCGCGACGTCGACGACGAGCCTGACATGTGCAAGGTCATGGCTTGGGGCGTGAATGTTAGAAGCAAGCCATGCCAGGTGTGCGTGCGTGTGTGTCTTCGCGTTCGAGCGCGTGGGCCGTTGTGTGTAGGCGACAGAAACGGAGTGGTGACCACGTCGGGGCGCTTGACCCGGCCTACGGCATCTGCGTACGTGCGCGGCGGATACGCGGGCCTGGGAGCGTGGACGTGGGGTGTGCGCAGTGGGAGCGTGGTGCGACGCGTCCGTGTGTGCTGGGGATAAAAGGCCAGCTCCCTCCACCATTGTAAATCGCCAGATCGAGTCTGAGCTCGAGGAAAAAACAAGGACGCCGTTCGTGCGGTGGGCGGAGTTCGTGCTCCGGCAAAAACACTTGTGTCCTTGCGCCTTTCTTCTTCCTCCTTCTTCTTTGTTGTGTCAGAGAGTGAGCGACAGGGAGGTGCTGCTGAGCGAGAGGAAGAGGAAGGCCGCAGTTCCAACAACAAACCCGCACTCCCGCGGGCCACTCACGGCACCAAACGACGACAAAGACATCGCCGGCGTCGTGAGGACAGAGGCGGCGGAGACCAACCCAACACGGCGAACGGCAGGGTGGAAACGACTAACTAGCTGGAAGGAAACGCGCCTACAGAGGAGCCTATGCTTAGCGATGCAAGGAAACGGGCAGAAGGCCACCGGAGGAGCTCCGGCGACAACGACGCGCGGCGACGTGCTCGACCGAGAAGGAAATCTGGAGGGACAAGACGCAATCAAGAAGACAAGGCCTGGGGAGGAAACGGGTGATCACCACAAACACGAGGGCGTGCTTGGACTGCCGAGAAGTGGTCGGAGACGACCGGGAGGCGCCGAAGACAGGAAGTGGCCGACGTCGGGGAAGAGGACCCTCGCGGCGCACGCGTTGGCTCCCGACTTGAAGTAGAGGACGCATGGGAAGTAGAGGGACTTGGCGAATCTCCTCGACGATGTGTAGGCTCCTGGACACGAAAGGGAGCACGCCGGTGACGCGCTCGAGCTCTCTGTCCCGCTCGGGACCGAAGAGGGCGATGTCTATGGTGGGTGACTCACCTGCGGCGGCGGCGGCGGAGGGAGGAGAGGGAAACCCTAGGTAGGGCGCGAACGTCAAGGGCTTTATAGGGGCTCGGAGGGGGCGGACCGCGTGCGTGCTGCGCTGTCCATGTGCTCTGAATTTACCGTGAGGAGGAAGAACGACGGGAAGGAGAAAGGTGAAGGAGAGAGAGACCGACATGTGGGGTCGCCTAGGTGATCCACGTTGGATTTACCAGCGAGAGGGAGGGAAGGGGCACGCTGGCGCTAGCTGGGCTCTAGGAAGGAGGGGGCCCAAGTGCAGCGCCCAGGTAAGCAAAGGTGAGCCCTTTTTCTTTTCTTTGATATTTTCTTCAAACGAAAAATAAACTGAAAAGGCCAGGGTCAAAGGAAAGGGGCACAATAAAAATAAAAATATTCTCATGAACCTGAGATAGTGCTCTATTTGAATAAATTGTCTTGGATATTTTTAGAGGTAAGAAAATAAGTCAAGTGTGAATATAGTTCAAACTTGAGCTATTTTAAAACCTAACCAAAACAACTTAAAATTTGATGGAATTGGCAGGGAGGTTTAGGACAGGCAGAAAGATTTATGAGGAAGAGATGTACATTAATGGGGTGAGGATATATGATCTTTCAAAATGAAAGCAAGGAATGGATAGAAGATGGAGGTGATGATATAAGATCAAATGCATGAAGCATGCAACAACACAACATGTATGAACTCACACCAAGCATAATGCAACATGTGAGGAGGCCATGATGCAACAATTAATGACAAGACAAGACAATACAATGCAATGAGAAACAAAACAAAATCCAAATAGGAAACCGAAAAGATGAAACCACTAGGAATTGATGACGAATAAGATGGATATATTGCCAAATTGGGAAAAGTTACATATGGGGTGTTACATTAAGCATGGAAAGCAAACATGCCACTGGGTCAGGCCCGAGCGGCTTGGGGATGATACAGCCCGAGGGGCGCCCCCAGCAAGGTAAGCTAAAGACATCAACAAGAAGGGATACATGCCACAGGGACAGACTCACGCAGCCTGGGAATGATGCATCCCAAGGGGCGCTCCCAGCAAAATGAACTTGGAGAGATGTCACCTAGTTCTGTTGATGAAGGAGTGTTGGGGTAGCTGAAGACGCATACCGAAGAAGTCGCCCCTCACGAGCCACCGGGGCCCTGAGCCTCGGGAGGCTTTGTGGGCCCAGGTGGTTCCTTGAGGAACGTCGCCATCTCCGCCAGGACTGCGTGATGCCTGGCCTCCTGAGCCGCCAGGACGCGCCACAAGTTGCGTTGGTAGGCGGACGCCATGCTCGGCAGGCCAAATGTCATGCGAACGTAGCTGTGGAGTGGACCCTCGCAGCGTCCGGCACACGAAGGCCAGAAGCGCTCCTGAGATGCGGCCCGGTTGAGCCCTAGGATGTCGATGCAGACGCGCGGCTCACCACCCTCGCCGGGGTGGGGAGCAGCGCCAGGTGGGTGGCGCTCACCGCGCATGGCCCCCGCATCCTGTAGTTCCTGAGTTGTCTTGGTAATGAACTCCTGAGCGTTGGGCGCTCCTCACCCTGTGTCCTCCCGAGGGAAACGTGCCACGAAGCACGCCTCCAAATGGTGCCCGAGCGCCTCCCTCGTAATGTTGGCAAGGGCCGAGGCTCTCCAGAAGAGAGCCCCCGAGCCCTGCCCAAGGAGGGCACCGGGCGCGCCTTCCTATGCGACAGAGGGAGGCGCCCCAGGTGCAGGCGCTGATCCTGACGAGGCGCTGCTGGGGGTGCCGCTTCCTTGAGGTCCAGTGCGGAGCAGCTGCTTCTTCTTCTTGGGGATGGCCTCAGGAGGGTACTTGCCCTTGCTGTCGGGGTCGTCGATTGCTGTGGCTTGGAAGGCACGCTCGACGGAGCACACTACGTCTCTTTCTTCACAAGGGACTGTGATGATTCCGCCGCTTCCTGGCATCTTGAGGACGTTGTAGCCGCGGTGGGTCACCGCCATGAACTTATCCAGGGCTGGATACCCGAGGATGGCATTGTACAGCAGACGGATGTGGGCGACGTCGAAGTCGATGAGCTCGGTGCGGTAGTTGTCGCACTGTCCGAAGGTGACTGGGTGGCGGACCTGTCCTATCGGGGTGGTGGAGCCGTCGGTCACTCCTGAGAAAGTCTTGGTAGGCTGAAGCTGATCGTAGGACACTTGAAGGTTGTCGAACATCTCGACGAACAAGACGTTAAGCCCCGCGTCGCCGTCGATGAGAGTCTTGGTGACTTGCACGTTGCTGATGATGGGTGAACAGAGCATCGGGAGAGCGCCAGCGCTGGCCGCGCACTTGAGCTGGTCTGCCGAGCTGAAGGTAAAAGTGCACTTGGACCACCTGAGCGGGCGTGTGGCCTCGAGCTTAGGAAGGACTGCGTTCACCTCGCGAGCAAACTGCTTGAAGATACGCTGTGAGGCTGGGGCTTGAGCTCCGCCCAAGATGCAAGCAATAGCACGCGGCTCCTGGAAGCCCCCAGCCCCCTCGTATTGGTGGTGGTCGTCGTTCCTTCTTGGTGGCGGCGGCAGCGGAGGAAGCCCAACATTGCCCTGAGGACGGTCCTTGCGAGGCTGATCCCTCCAGGCACCCTCGCGAGGCTGTCTCGCCACTCCTGGCGTGGGCCCCGGTCGACCCAGCGTCCTCCCCCACATCCTCCTCCTCGGCCGTAGCCTCGGTCATTGCACTCGGGGCGTCGACCGAAGCGTCCGTCGTGAATGGCTCTGAGCTCTTGACAATCGTTGGTGTTGTGGTTGTGTACGTTGTGGAAGGCACAAAACGGTTGGCTGCTCTTGGATGACTCAGGCTGGTCCCTGTCGCGCTTCGTGTCCGGCTCTGCCACGAGTGCGGCCACTCCCTTGCGCTTCACATCCTTGGCGTTGGCTTTCTTCTCCTCCAGGTCGGCAGCCGGGAGCTTGAGAAGGGAAAGGCACCCTTCCTCAACCCTCGCGCACTTGGTCGCTAGGTTGAACAACTCCAGGGATGTGCACAACTACTCGTGGATGGCGAGCTCCTCCTTCATCTTGATGTCGCGGGCGCCATCGGAGAACGCAGAGATGATGTCCTCGTCCGTCACCTTAGGGATCTTGAGACGAACATTGTTGAAGCGCTGGATGTACTTCTAGAGGGTCTCCCCTGGTTGCTGCTTGACGCGGCACGGGTCACCCACGACCGGGGGGCGGTCACGAGTGCCCTGGAAGTTGGCGACGAAGCGGTCGCGCATCTTGTTCCAGGAGGAGATCGAGCCTGGAGGCAGGTTCAGGAGCCAGGAGTGTGCGCCATCCTTGAGAGCCATGGGGAACCAGTTCGCCATGACTTTCTCGTCACCGTTGGGCACCTCGATGCTCAGCTCGTAGAGATGCAGGAACTCCGCGGGATCAGGGGTGCCGTCGTAGCGCGGAGGCAGGTCTAGCTTGAACTTGCCTGGCCAGGCGACACTACGCAGCTCGGGGGTGAAGGCGCGGCATCCCGCCGTGGCCACCGCGGGTCGTCGTGGAGGAAGAGCTTGGTCGTGGTGCCCCCGCGTCGCTGCGGCACGCGGCGCATGGCCCTGTCGCAGCAAGCAATCCTGGCGCAGTGGAGCTGGGAGTGGTGGAGCGTTTTTTTTGCAGATGAGGGACTTCTTGGCAGCTTCTTTCGTCGTGCGCTGACATGTGGCGCGGTGGGTCGCGCCGCTGGGCCACGCATCTTGGAGCGAGGACGCCGTCTTGATGCGGGAGAGGCTGACATGCTCCCTGAGCCGCACGCCTCGGCGCAAGGGTGCCATCTTGTTGCGAAGGAGGCGGAGGCGCTCCATGAGCCACGTCGCCCGTAGCGGGCGGATGGCGAGGCAGCGAGAGGGACGGCACAGGGGAGCCTCCCGCACCGCAGACGAGCTCCGCGATGCGGCCCAGCCAGTCCTCGTAGAGGTCGTCGACTGGACGGTAGCACAGGAGCTCGCGTGCCATGAGCAGCGCGGCCTGCGCATCCATGGGTGAGCGGCGAGCATGAGATGACGAGCCGGCCGGAGTCAGCGACGGGGTGGTGGTGTGGCCGTCACGGCGCACAGAGGGATGCAGCAAAGAGGCTTGCTGCTTGTTTGCTGCAGGACCGGTGACGGCGTTGACGGCGGGTAACGGAGAACGATGGGGAGGCCCTCCTACTGGGGCCGTCTGAGCGACACGGGCGGCGAGAGCGGCCCAGCGCTCCATGCGAGCTCGGCGAGCATCGGCCATGAGCTTGGTGGAGTGACAAAGCATGGGTCGGCGAAGAAGAAGGCTTCGGTGCACCCCTACCTGGCGCGCCAAATGTCGGATCTCGGGTTCCGACAAAACCCTCAAGATTCGAACACTGGGGTGTGCACGAAGATCTCCCCTACTAACTCACGCCCTCAACCTCGCCACGATCTCAAAGGCAGGCTCGACGAACTCGCAACACAAGAGACACAAGATTTATACTGGTTCGGGCCACCGTTGTGGTGTAATACCCTACTCCAGTGTGGTGTGGTGGATTGCCTCTCGAGCTGAGGATGAGCAGTACAAGGGGAAGAACAGACTCCTGAGGTGAGGTGTTCTTGTGCTTGGTGAACTTGAGGGGCTGGGTGCTATGGGTTCGATCTAGGTTTTTCCCTCTCCTCTCTGGTGGTGGCTAGCCCTATTTATAGAGGCCCTGGTCCTCTCCCCAAATATTTAGCTGGAAGGGATGCCACAACGGTCAATTTGAAAGGGGACAGCTAGTACAAGCTATCCTAACAAAAGCAGTCTTCGCCTGCCAAAGGCTCTGGTGGTGACGCCGCCTTGGGCTCCATGGTGACCTCCGTCTTGACGTCCTGCTAGTCTTGGTCTTGTTGCACCGATATGGAAACCTTTGCTTGACGCCTCAGCACTCTTCGCCTGCGCTTTCCTCCTTAGCACCAAAGAGGAAACAAGGACACTGTGCGCGCTAGCGCCCGCCTGGCGCCCGCCTGGTCTCGATCGTCATGGCTCACGTCATTGGAACCTCGCGAGGTTTGCCTTGCCGCCCCTCGCAAGCCAGCCTGGTAAGGCCGCTCCTGAGGAGGTCTTGTGTCGTCCTCCTCGCGAGGCATAGCCCCTCGCGAGGGTCTTGAATGCTTGTTGGTGAAGATGGGCCATACGGGCCCGCTTGCAGAGCCACGCCGTGGGCCGCAAGCAGACAAGTCTGGAGACCCCCATTCCCAGAACGCCAACAGGAATGAGTGTCGGGATTCGTGGATTCGGGGGTTGCCGGCACTGGAGCAGACGAGCCAGCAAAGCTTAAGTAGGGAGACTTAAATAGACCCCGATATTTTCATCGCAAACGGTTCCTAGAAAACAACTGTGTGTGATGTTGTAGATATTTTTTATTAGCTGTGAAAGATGAATTTGGAGTACAGTGGCAACGGATGGTGTTCTAAATGTACGAGAAATTTTGTAGTACTAATACAACTGTCATGTCAAATTTTCGAAAAATTCAGGGGTCATTTGACCTTTTAAGACATTTAAGTGATTTTCTAGCCATTTAATGATCGTAATTGAAATTTGAACTACATGTACATGCAACAGCTAACCATAACAGTTTGAACACTCATATTTTTGTGTACTTGTGTATGATTTAATTCCATGTGCATTAAATTGGAAGGAATTTTCAAACATATTTGCCTCAAGGCTATGACACAATTAAGCATGGAGTGACATGGCATTTTAACTCCAAAAAATTTAAAAAAATCAGAAACACATGAAACCTTGGCTGTTGTAATGTCATGCCACCAAGATGATATGGGAAAAAAATTGGCATGTTTGACGAAAGTTTGGACACACACCGCTCACAAACCGGAGCGACTCACTAGAAGGCTTATGGTTCCAAGAGGGAACAATGCATGTTTGATGACGAACGGGAGATAGCTTCCTCTTACAGCCTTCAAATTTTTTTTCTACGTTTAATGTGCACTAATACAAGTGTCATGTGAAAATTTGGAAATTCCAGGGGTCATTTGACCTTTTAAAGACATTTAAGTGATTTTCTAACCATTTAATGACCACAATTCAAATTTGAACTACATCTAGATGCAATGTCTAACCATAACGGTTTGAAAAATCATATTTTTGTGTACTTGTGCGTGATTTAAAAAATCATCAGACGATGTAAATATCTGGTGTTCAAAAAAGAAAATATAAAGATCTAGCAAGACAACCGGCCCCCACACGATTGGCACTCTATCTCACGGCTCGAGGTTTGGTAGGTGAGTGGCGGGGATCATTAATCAGACACGGTTCTGCATTGGAAACCGTTAGCTATTATGTTCACACACGGATTTTGGCTATTATGTTCACACACGGATTTTGCTGCGGGGAACTTGTGTAATTCAAACTACAGTACTCGTAAATTCCGGTGACCGGCGTGTGTACTGTCCCCGTCGATCTAGATTCTGGCAGCCAATAAATACTACCTTGTTCATGTCGTCCCGCCTGCATTCTCATCTACATCCTCCCCTCGCCCGCCCTCTCTCTCTCTCTCTCTCTATCTCTATCTCTCTTTCTCTCTCTCTCTCTCTCAAATCTCTGCCATGGCGCCGCCGATCTACCCATGCGCCGACAAGGAGTCACCGCCCCCCGAGGATGCTCACTTGATTAGCAGCGATGAGGACCCCTACGCGCCGCCTGACGAGGTTGCGCCCGACCCCCCAAATTTGGATTGGTTTTGGGGCCAGTACAATCTTTCTGTGTGGAAGTCGCTGCCGCCGGCTGAGAAAGCCAGGCAAGTGGCGTTCAAGAAGGAGATGGCGGAGGAGGAAGCCAGGTACCAGGCGGCCTGTGAATGCCGTGATGCCACCTGGAAAAAGGAGGCGGCGGAGCTTTGGGGGTGGGCGCGTCATCGTGCCGAGCAAGTGTACGGAGACGGGTACTTCGTGATGAAGGTCATAGGCGCCGGGCGCCTCGTCACTACGTGGAGGTGGGCCGATAAGCTCCAGCATGCCACCGACGAGGAGCTTCGGTGAGCGCCCAACGAAATGGCAAGATCGGTCGCGCGTGTCCGCCAGCAAGAGGCAGATCGGTACGTCAAGCGCTGCGAGGCGGAGGAGGCGGAGTATTGCCTCCGCACTAGGAAGACGCCGCGCACCAGGGAGCTGCTGGCGAGGGGTTTCCGGAATACTGGCCCCAAGAGGGATTATTAGTTTTAGTATTGTTCGTTTTCAATTTTATGCATTGTACCTAGTAGTTAAGTATCGTCATGTATATGTGATGATATTATATATATATATATTATGAATTCCATTTTCTATCTGTTTTTGTATACTAATTTGAATCTAGTTGCTATCATCCACATATACAGAATGGAAAGTGTATATACACACATTGAAACATAACATATAAGAATGGAAAACAGAGAACACACATTGAAACAGAGCAATACTATGATTGCTGTGAATACATAGCTATCCACGTCGAAACGACTTTTCAAAATAAAATGCGTCCATGAGACCATGACCAACAACCCTTGCCTAGGGTAGCTCTTGGCTCTGCCTGAACTCGTGCAGTCATTCGTCCAAGCGGTCGACACGCTCACGGTACATCTGGAGCACGATCTCGAGCTCCAAGTTGGCTATTTCATCGGAGATCACCATCTCGAGGATGCGACGGCCATGTTCCTCTACTGCGCCCAGGTGGAAACCTGGGCCAAGGAGGCGGTCGAGCCTACGGAACAGCGCGTTGGCATCCAACGGGCCACGGAAAAGGAGAATGGTGGCACCCATGCGAACAGCGTGGCGGGCGTCCGGTGCAAGTACGGCGCGGCCGGCCTCTGGTGCAAGTACGGTGCTGAGGGCCTCTGCCCACTCCTGGCGAGGAATGGGGGTACTGACCGGACGTGTACCCAGCTACGACACCGTGTCGACAGCAGGCAAGCACCGATGGATCCGCTCTTGCTGTGTGGCGCGCCGCGCCTCTCGATTTGCTATGCTCCAACGGCCTCGCCGTGCGGCGAGCCACAGCCTATCGGCATGGATGCGCCGAGCTTGCTCTGCTACGTGCCATCAATCATGTTGTGCGGCGAGCTGCAGCCTGTTGGCGCTGACATGCCTATCTTGATCTGCGGCGCTCAAGCGCCATGCGCCAAAGGTCTGCTCAACCCTGGCAATGACGCGCATCACGGCATCGTCCACTGCGTTGTCGGGGAGCGCCTCGGCCCCGACGGGCTGTGGCACCTGCTCGTTTT
Organism: Triticum urartu; assembly: GCF_003073215.2. NCBI lineage: Eukaryota > Viridiplantae > Streptophyta > Magnoliopsida > Poales > Poaceae > Triticum > Triticum urartu. Next base: position 582,941,404 of record NC_053023.1, on the reverse strand, counting down.
CCTCGTCAAAGAGGTTGATCGCAGAGGTGGCACTTTGGTGGGTTGGAATCCTGGGAGAAGGTGGATGAGCTACTGGCTGCACTTGTCGCCTCCGTGCGTCGCGCACCGCCTATGCGCAATATCGCTGGGTGGCGGGAAATATGTGAGGAAATGGCGGGAAACGGCGATGTGTTCATAAAATGCCATCAATTAATGGAAACTTAGCATAGAAGGAACATCGAGCTAGCACAAGAAGGAGATGATGATCAGATGAACATGGACCACACTAGGTAACCGCTTCTGTTATTATCGGTATTCACACACATTTCTGATTACAGACCTGTTTGCCGCGTATCACAAACATCTTGTTATATTGAACCGTTTCTGCTCTCATGTCTCAACGCAAACAGTTCATCTGAGTGAACCGCATGCCGTATATCGCACACACCTTTGATCTGGCTGACCGTTTCTTTTGTGTTACCTAATCACAAACAGTTCATCCGAGTGAACCGTATAATGTACATCGCACACACCTTCATCTGGCTGCCCGTTTCTTTTGTTCCTCCTCATCACAAACAGTTAATCGAGCTGAACCGTATGCCCTGCATCGCACACGCGACTAAAATCTGAACTGTGTTTGATGCATCCTCCATCGCAAATGTTTTGCACCTTTTTTGACTATTTTTACACCACCGTTTGCGATTATGGCATCACACACAGTTTTGTCGAAGGGTCTCTGATCGTAGTGTCGCGTTAGCAGCATCCTGCAGTAGTGCAACTTGATCTATTTATCTTGCAATGGGAAGAGGTGTCCGGTAGTGAGTTTGATCTTATGGTTCTACAATCTACTACAATTTACCTCATGTCCGCTTGCCTATCTTGAGGCGCCGTACCCCGAAAGGGATTGACAGCCCCTTTAACTTGTCGAGTTGCGAGGTGTTGTTGTTTGTGTGTAGGTGTTGTTTACGTTGTGTGGCTTGGTTCTCCTACTGGTTCGATACCTTGGTTTCATAACTGAGGGAAATACCTACCGTTGTTGTGCTACATCATCCCTCCCTCTCCGGGGAAATACCGATGTAGTTGCAGCTACCATCAAGGAGAATTTGTGGCGCCGTTGCCGGGGACGATCTTCAACATAACCAGGTTCCTAATCACAAATATCATCTCCTTGCAATTTACATTATTCGCCATTTGCCTCTCGTTTTCCTCTCCCCCACTTCACAAAACATTTGCCACTTTATTCGCCTCTCTTCTCCCGTTCACCGTTTTTCTTGCCGGATCTGTTTTTGCGTGTGAGATCTTTTTTGCCGTTATGGATAATTCCTCCTCTATTTCTTGCACTCCCGAGAACGAGGTTCTCAACTATAAAAAAAGGGGAGGAGAAAGTTTAAAAGATGCTTGGTATAGAATTTGCAATGCTCATAATAGATCTATCCGTAAGCAATCTACCATAGTGCTTCTGCGCTGTTTTTATGTTGGCATCACCACTTGGTATAGATTCGTCCTTGATATGATTACTGGTGGGAATTTCTTAATGAGTCCTCCTTTTGATGCTCTTAATTCTGTGGGAAATTTAGTGGGCTCACCATCTCTTATGGTTAATGAAACAATTGACTCTTGAGCATGTTATGGAAAGACTAGATGCTATCGAAAAGTAAATGCTCACCAAAGATCATATGGAAATTATACATAAAAAGATGCATAATTTTTCCACTAATCTTGGATCAAAGTGGGCGATATTTTTAAGTTGTTAAAAGAAAGGGGTACTTTAATCCATGAAAGAATAGAAGAAAGTCCATCTCGGATCGATAAATTGGAAGAAATCTTTAGTAATCTAAGCACGACTTTTACTACCACTAAAATTATTGAGGAAACTCCCATAAAGAGTAGGAGATCCAAAAATAAGGGTGCAACTCCTAGTGATAGCAATAAAGGAGATCTTAAGATGATTAGTATCCACCCTGATTTTGTTGAAGTGATAAGAGATCCTTTTTGCAAGAATGAAATATTTGAATTTATTCCCAGGAGTGTTGTTATTGAAAATCTTTATGGTAAATATTTGAGGGATTCTAAGTGTTTTATTGAAGAGTTGGACAAAGATGACAAAACTTAGATCCTTGCTTTATACCTAGCTAAGGGCGTAAAACTATAGCGCTTGTTGGGAGGCAACCCAATGAATAAAATTTATTTTTGCTTTTTTCTTTCTGTTCTTGAGTGTTAGAAAAATTCTGCTACTATTATGATTGTGTTTTTTGTGTTTTAATTAGTGTTTGTGCCAAGTAAAGCCTTTAGGATTTTCTTGGGTAATAGCTGTTTGATCTTGCTGAAAAAATAGAAACTTTTACGCGCATGAAATTAGTTTTTGTTTTTCACCAGAGAGCGATAAAATACCCATTCCAATTGCAGTTGATCAATATACAAATTTCTCAGGACGTCCTAATTTTTTAGAGTTTTTGGTGTTATAGAAGTATTCGAAATAGTCAGATTGCTACAGACTGTTCGGTTTTGACAGATTCTGTTTTCTTTGTGTTGTGTGCTTATTTTGATGGCTCTATGGTTTTCTTTTAATGAGTTTTTGCCATAGAAAAGTTGGAATACAGTAGATATAATACAAGAAAATATGAATTGGTTTGGTACATCACTTATAGTAGTAGTTTATTATTCTTATATTAACGAATCTCACGAAGGCTTTGAGTTTTGTGTGATTGAAGTTTTCAAGTTTTGGGTTATCTCATGATGGATGAAGGAAGGATGTAAGAGCCTAAGCTTGGGGATGCCCTAGCATCCTAAGCTATTATCCAAGAATGAGCAACCAACTAAGCTTGGGGATGCCCCCAACTGGCATCCCCGCTTTCTTCCAACAACTATCGGTATTTTACTCGACGCTATATTTTTATTCGTCACATGATATGTGTTTTTCTTGGAGCGTCTTGTATGATATGTGTCTTTCCTTGTTTTATTTTTTGTTTTAAGTCATCAATCCTTGCTGGAAACACCTTTTTGAGAGAGCCAAAATTATATAATGACTTGTTAGAATTGCTCTCTATGCTTCACTTAAATCTTTTTTGAGCTAGGACTTGCTTTAGTGCTTCACTTATATCTTTTTGAGCACGGTGTGCTTTGTTATTTTTGAAGAAATGCTCTCTTGCTTCACTTAGATTTATTTGAGAGTTAGTTAAATTTTGAATAAATTCTCTCTTGCTTCACTTAAATTATTTTGAGAGAAAGAAAAATTGTTATGCTCATGATCTTCACTTATATTTGTTTGAGCTTATGAAAAGCAATACATAAAATTTAGTCCCAAAGTGATAGATATCCAAGAAGGATAAAGTAAAAGAAAATGTCATGAATATCATTAGACAATATAAACTTAATTGTTAGTAATAATTTTGAGATATGATGATGTGATATGTGAGTTATGTTGATGAGTAATTGTGCTCTAGTAAGAATATTGGTATTAAGGTTTGTGATTCCCTATGCATGTACAGAAGTCAATAATTATGCAATGAAATTATATCCTACTTGTGGTGCATTATTCAGTGTTAATTATGCTTAATGCTTGCTTATGATATTATTTGTTTCTTGGTTGGTCGCTTCCCAATCTTTTGCTAGCCTTCATTTTGCACTAAGTATGACCTCTACTTGTGCATCCAAAATCCTTTAAACCAGTTTTGCCACATGAGTCCACTATATCTACCTATATGCGGTATTCTTTTGCCATTCTAAGCAATTTTGCATGTGCCATCTCTAATTTTCAAAATAAACTTCTCTTTTGTGTGTTCGTTTCGCTCGCGGAACGGTAATGGGTGGCTAATATTTTCCATGCTAGATGTGTTATTCTCAAGATGAGTGTTTATTCACTTGTCATTGCACGAGAGTAAGGCAAGGGTATTAGGGATGCCTAGTCCCGAAATGTAAAGAAATATTTACTTGATGTTATCAAATTATAAATTCCTTGGAAAGTGTTGGTATGGAGGGCACCCGTGGATACGGTTAGCCATGAAAAGTGAAAGTTATGGTAAAAAGGAATAAACTTTATTTTCTGTTTGGGAACCGCCCATGATATATCTATGCATGGAAAGTATCGGGAACTATAAGTCGTTTTCGTTGGTGGGATGAATACACCTCCCAAAATGTTTTTACCTCTAATTTTTCGCTTTGAGCTCTGGCACCTCTACAAATCCCTACTTCCCTCTGCGAAGAGCCTTTATTTTACTTTATGAAATTTTTATTTTAAATTTGAGTCTCCATCTTCTCTCATAAAAGCACCAACTAGGAGGCAATATGATCATGCTCAAGTATTGGGTGTAGTTAATATTCGAGTGTGTTTCATGAATGGATCAATGTTTGAGCATGATGGGCTAGGTATAACTTATTTTAGCGTTGATATTTTGAAAGACATGGTTGCTTGTTGATATGCTTGAGTATCTAAATTATTATGTCAAAACTAGACTATTGCTTTGAATCACATAAAAGTCCAAATGTCCATGCTATAAACAAAAGAATATGATATGACTTGATGAACAGCACTCCACATCAAAAATTCTGTTTTTATCACTTACCTACTCGAGGACGAGTAGGAGTTAAGCTTGGGGATGCTGATACGTCTCCAACGTATCTATAATTTTTGATTGTTCCATGCTGTTTTATTATCAATCCTGGATGTTTTATAATCATTTTATATCATTTTTTGGTACTAACCTATTGACATAGTGCCAAGTGCTAGTTGCTGTTTTTTCATGTTTTTACATAGCAGGAAATCAATATCAAACGAAGTCCAAATGCCACAAACTTCATGATGACTTTTTATGGGCCAGAAGGAAGGCAATGGGCCCTGGTTGCACCTGGGGGGTGCCTCGAGGGGGGAACAACCCACCAGGGCGCGCCCTGGTGGGTTGTGCCCACCTCGGGTGCCCCCGAACCGCCTCTTTGCTCTATAAATACCCCAAAAATACCAGAATCATCCAGTCGCCGCAGAGTCCAAAACCACCAGATCCAATCTAGACACCATCTTGGATGGGGTTCACCACTTCCATTGGTGCCTCTCCGATGATGCGTGAGTAGTTCTTTGTAGACCTTCGGGTCTGTAGTTAGTAGCTAGATGGCTTTCTCTCTCTCGCCAAATTCTCAATACAATGGTCTCTTGGAGATCCATGTGATGTAACTCTTTTGCAGTGTGTTTGTTGGGATCTTATGAACTTCAAGTTTATGATCAGTTGTATCTTTTTATATCCATGAAAGTTATTTGAGTTTCTTTGATCTCTTGTATGCATGATCTCTTGTAGCCTCGTATTTCTTCTCTGATATTTGGGTTTTGTTTGGCCAACTTGATCTATTTATCTTGCAATGGGAAGAGGTGCCCGGTAGTGGGTTCGATCTTATGGTGCTTAATCTCAGTGACCGAAAGGGAAACGACATGTATGTATCGTTGCTACTAAGGATAAAAAGACGAGATCTGTATCTACTGCCATATAGATAAACGGATCTTGTCTACATCATGTCATCGTTCTTATTGCATTACTCCGTTTTCCATGAACTTAATACACTAGATGCATGCTCAATAGCAGTCGATGTGTGGAGTAATAGTAGTAGATGCAGGCAGGACTCGGTCTACTAATCTTGGACATGATGCCTATGTAATGATCATTGCCTGGATATTGTCATAATTATTTGAAGTTCTATCAATTGCCCAATAGTAATTTGTTTACCCACCGTTTGCTATTTTTCTCGAGAGAAGCCACTAGTGAAACCTACGGCCCCGGGGTCTTGTTTCTCATATATTTGCCTTTCGATCTACTTTTCCTTTGCATTTTTATTCAGATCTATTAAACCAAAAATACAAAAATACGTTGTTGCGTTTTATCTTTATTTATTTTATTTGGCGTTCGATCTATCAATCTAATACAATTTACCTCACGTCCGCTTGCCTATCTTGAGGCGCCGTACCCCGAAAGGGATTGACAACCCCTTTAACTCGTTGGGTTGCGAGGTGTTGTTGTTTGTGTGCAGGTCCTGTTTACGTTGTGTTGCTTGGTTCTCCTACTGGTTCGATACCTTGGTTTCATAACTGAGGGAAATACCTACTGTCGCTGTGCTACATCATCCCTCCCTCTTCGGGGAAATACCGACGAAGTTGCAGCTACCATCACCGTATGTTTGGTGCTTGATCGGTTGGTACATGAGGAAGTTTGAGTACATCAACTGCGTTGTCAAACGCTTCCGCTTTCGGTCTACGAGGGTACATGGACACACTCTCTCCTCTCATTGATATACATCTCCTAGATAGATCTTGCATGAGCGTAGGAATTTTTTGAAATTGCTTGCTACGTTTCCCAACAGTGGCATCCGAGCCAAGTCTATGCGTAGATGATATGCATGAGTAGAACACATAGAGTTCTGGGCGGTGATCGTCATACTGCTTACCACCAATGTCTTATTTTGATTCGGCGGTATTGTTGGATGAAGCGGCCCGGACCAACCTTACATGACCACGTTCATGAGACCGGTTCCACCGACAGACATGCAACTAGTTTTGCATAAAGGTGGCTGGCGGGTGTCTGTTTCTCCAAGTTTAGTTAAATCGAATTAGACTGCGGCCGGTCCTTGTTGAAGGTTAAAAGATCAAACTTGATAAATCACCATTGTGGTTTTGATGCGTAGGTAAGAATGGTTCTTGCTAGAAGCCCGTAGCAGCCACGTAAAACATGCAACAACAAATTAGAGGACGTCTAACTTGTTTTTGCAGGGCATGTTGTGATGTGATATTGTCAAGACATGATGTGAGATACGTTATTGTATGAGATGATCATGTTTTGTGATAGTTATTGGCAACTGGCAGGAGCCTTATTGTTGTCACTTTATTGTATGAAATGCAAACGCCATGTAATTGCTTTACTTTATCACTATGCGTTAGCGATAGTTGTAGAAGCAATAGTTGGCGAGACGACCACGACGCTGTGATGGAGATCAAGGTGTCAAGCCGGTGATGATGGAGATGGAGATCATGATAGTGCTTTAGAGATGGAGATCAAAGGCACAAGATGATGATGGCCATATCATGTCACATATTTTGATTGCATGTGATGTTTATCTTTTATGCATCTTATTTTGCTTAGTACAGCGGTAGCATTATAAGATGATCCCTTACTGAAATGTCAAGGTATAAGTGTTCTCCCTGAGTATTCACCGTTGCGACTATTTGTCGTGTCGAGACACCACGTGATAATCGGGTGTGATAAGCTCTACGTTCACATACAACGGGTGCAAGACAGTTTTGCGCGAGCGGAATACTCGGGTTAAACTTGACGAGCCTAGCATGTATAGACATGGCCTCAAAACATTGGACACCGAAAGGTCGAACGTGAATCATATAGTAGATATGATCAACATAGAGATGTTCACCATTGAAAACTACTACATCTCACGTGATGATCGGACATGGTTTAGTTGATTTGGATCACATAATCATTTAGATGACTCGAGGGATGTCTATCTAAGTGGGAGTTCTTAAGTAATTTGATTAATTTAATTTAATTTATCATGAACTTAGTCCTGATAATATTTGCATATCTATGTTGTAGATCAATGACTCGCGTATAGCTCCCTTGTTTTTTATGTTCCTAGAGAAAACTAACTTGAAAGATGATAGTAGCAATGATGCAGACTGGGTCCATGATCTGAGGATTATCCTCATTGCTGCACAGAAGAATTATGTCCTTGATGCACCGCAAGGTGACAGACCTATTGCATGAGCAAATGTAGACGTTATGAACGTTTGACAAGCTCGGTATGATGACTACTTGATAGTTTAGTGCACCATGCTTTACGGCTTAGAACCGGGACTTCAAAAATGTTTTGAACGCCACGGAGCATATGAGATGTTCCAAGAGCTGAAAATGACATTTCAGACTCATGCCCTTGTTAAGAGGTATGAGACCTCTGACAAGTACTTTGCCTATAAGATGGAGGAGAATAGCTCAGCTAGTGAGCATGTGCTCAGAATGTCTGGGTACTATAATCGCTTGAATCAAGTGGGAGTTAATCTTCCAGATAAGATAGTGATTGACAAAGTTCTCTAGTCACTATCACCAAGTTACTAGAACTTCGTGATGAACTATAATATGCAAGGGATGACGAAAACGATTCCCAAGCTCTTCGCGATACTGAAATCAGCGAAGGTAGAAATCAAGAAATAGCATCAAGTGTTGATGGTTAACAAGACCACTAGTTTCAATAAAAAGGGAAAGAAAGGGAACTTCAAGTAGAATGGCAATTGAGTTGCCACTCCCGTGAAGAATCCCAAAGCTAGACCTAAGCCTGAAAGGGAGTGCTTCTACTGCAAAGGGAATGGTCACTGGAAGAGGAAGTACCCCAAATACTTGGCGGATAAGAAGGATGGAAAAGTGAACAAAGGTATATTTGATATACATGTTATTGATGTGTACTTTACTAGTGTTCATAGCAACCCTTGGGTATTTGATACCGGTTCAGTTGCTAAGATTAGTAACTCGAAATAAGAGTTGCCAAATGAACAGAGACTAGTTAAGGGCAAGGTGACGATGTGTGTTGGAAGTGATTCCAAGATTGATAAGATCACCATCACACACTCCCTCTACCTTCGGGATTAGTGTTGAACCTAACTAAATGTTATTTGGTGTTTGCGTTGAGCATGAATATGATTGGATCATGTTTATTGCAATACCGTTATTCATTTAAGTCAGAGAATAATTGTTGTTCTGTTTACATGAATAAAACCTTCTATGGTCATACACCCAGTGTAAATGGTTTACTGAATCTCGATCGTAGTGATACATATATTCATAATATTGATGCCAAAAGATGCAAAGTTAAATAATGATAGTGCAACATAGTTGTGGCACTGCCGTTTTGGTCATATTAGTGTAAAACGCATGAAGAAACTCCATGCAGATGGACTTTTGGAATCACTTGATTATGAATCATTTGAGACTTATGAACCATGCCTCATGGGCAACATGACTAAAACTCCGTTCTCTGGAACAATGGAGCGAGCTAATGAATTATTGGAAATAATACATATCGATGTATGCGGTCCGATGAGGGTTGAGGATCGCAGAGGGTATCATTATTTTCTGACCTTCACAGATGATTTGAGCAGATATAGGTATATCTACTTAATAAAACACAAGTCTGAAACATTTGAAAAGTTCAAACAATTCAGAGTGAAGTGGAGAATTATCGTAACAAGAAAATAAAGTTTCTACAAACTGATCACCAAGGCGATTGTTTGTGTTACGAGTTTGGCCTTCATTTAAAACAATGTGGAATAGTTTCACAACTCACGCCACCTGGAACACCACATCGTAATGGTGTGTCCAAACATCCTAACTGTACTTTATTAGATATGGTGCAATCTATGATGTCTCTTACCGATTTACCACTATCATTTTGGGGTTATGCATTAGAGACAGCCGCATTCACGTTAAGTACGGCACCGTCTAAATCCCTTGAGAAGACACCATATGAACTATGGTTTGGCAAGAAACCTAGGTTGTCATTTCTTAAAGTTTGGGGTTCACTAGTACAACGAGGTGCTATACAAACGGTTTTTAACCCCTTTCCGCGATGGCATTTGGAACCGTCGTCTAGTGAGTGACGGCGATAGGGGGGTCCTTCCCACACGACCCAGAAACTGTCGGGGATATGGCCCTCCTGGCACACACGCTCGGCAAAATGAGTTCGTGTGCGACCGGCGAGCGCTCAAATACGGAAATACATACAGTAGACCTAAAAATACAATTATACAGGCGAAATTGTTTCTAGTCGCAAGTACATCCCACACAGTCAGTCCCTGCTAAATGTTTCCGTTCGTATGTACATCCCACACAGTTGCTCCAAGGAAAACGTTTCCGTTCACAAGTACATCACACACAATTTTTCCCGTTAAATCGTTTGTGATAGCGTTGTCATTGCACACGATGTTTACAATTTTATCGTTTGCGTTATTTAATGCATCACACACGGTGCGTAGAAGAAACTGTGTGGCAAAGGCTATCCATCACACACAGTTTATGTCATGAATGTTTTCGCAAGGTGGCCTAACGCAAACAGTTTTCAAGAGAAGGTCGTGTGTGATTGTTCATTAATCCAACACGGTTTATTCCTAGAAACTGTGTGCGTTATTGAATGCATCACACATGATGTTTTTTCAATAACCGTTTACAATAGAAAAACCCAATTAGCAGGATAATTATTCGATTAGTAATTATCCATTTATTAATCTAATTGACATTTCGTATTAAGCACACAATATATTTCATTTTCATAACTGAAATACATCAGTGGACAACATCATATAGCTTCAGCACCCAGCTACCCCATTACACAACTACACCAGCACCAAATTTCACATGCAACATCTATAACCTTTCGAAATTAATTAGCATCATAGACGATACATAGACAGATGTATCTCATTTGGAAAACTGCTGAAGCACAAGGCGAACATTGAGCCTTCATTGATGCTGAAGGTCTTTGTAACTTTAGGCCAGTGCCTGTGGATGATTGACTGTCCATCCTTCGTCCTCTTCAGGAACACTTCAATATTGAACCATGGGTGTTGTATGAATACATTCCTCGCCTCCTGACCATACAGGTGGTTTGAGAGGTAATCATCAGTGAACTGCTCTGGAAAGGCCTGAAAACAAGGATGTGCATGAATATCTTCTCTATATTGGAAATGGGGCAAAGGGATAAAAAAGGCAAGGTATACTAGTTAGTACCATCCTGTAGTGAACTGATGTCTTATTCATTGTGCAGACAAAGATCTTGTTGTTTTTTGTCGCTAATTTCTTTATCCTAACAATCTTTCTGAGTTTATTGACTTGACTCATATTCATGGACAACTCATTTCCCCATATGCAAAAAGGGTCGAACAGTGGGTCAAAACCTCTGACAGAAGGACCTACATGTGCAAGACCAAATTGTTAAAAACCTAAATATTAGATTGGTTCCTGCAATTGCACAATAATGTGCTATTAGACAACGGACCATGCACGTGCTAACCTCGATTGTAAACCTCAGTGCTTCCCATTGTTTTCCTGCAACACATATAAGGTAGTTAGTCATCGGGTTAAGTAAGGGTTCGCATGCTATCAGTAAAATATGTTGATGAAAAAATAAGCACATTGCAGATTCATCAGATTAATTCAAGCCACATGGAAAACCCATCTATCCAAACCAAGCATGATTAAGACCTAGTAAATATAGCACTTGTATATGTTTCTCATGTATTAAGTGCAACCAAATTTGATTTATTCCTCACATGCACAACAATACAAAATTCTACCCACGACAATTGGACATCGCATTACAGAATTGAACCAAGCAGTTAACTAAACACCACAACAAATGAACCAAACATTAACTCAGCAGAACATTGCACAATATAACATACTCCTAATAGAAGATCAGACAGTTAACCAAAAAGTTAACTACAACCAATTGTAACAATTGTATTTGTTTCTCATGTATTCACTACAACCAAATTCAACTTATTCCTCACATGGTATACAATAACAGAATGCACCCTCTACCTCTTTTAGCACTGCATTGGTTTTCCCCGAAGAGGAAGGGATGATGCAGCAAAGTAGCGTAAGTATTTCCCTCAGTTTTTGAGAACCAAGGTATCAATCCAGTAGGAGGCTACACGCGAGTCCCTCGCACCTGCACAAAATAAATAAATTCTCGCAACCAACGCAAATAGGGGTTGTCAATCCCTACAGGGCCACTTACGAGAGTGAGATCTGATTTATATGATAATATAATATTTGCGGTATTTTTATGATAAAGATGCAAAGTAAAATAAAGGCAAAGTAAATAGCAAAGTAAATAACTAAGTAGTAGGAGATTGATATGATAAAGATAGACCCGGGGGCCATAGGTCTCACTAGTGGCTTCTCTCGAGAGCATAAGTATTCTAGGTGGGTGAACAAATTACTGTTGAGCAATTGACAGAATTGAGCATAGTTATGAGAATATCTAGGTATGATCATGTATATAGGCATCACGCCCGAGACAAGTAGACCGACTCCTGCCTGCATCTACTACTATTACTCCACTCATCGACTGCTATCCAGCATGCATCTAGAGTATTAAGTTAAAAACAAAGTAACACTTTAAGCAAGATGACATTATGTAGAGGGATAGACTCATGCAATATGAAGAAAACCCCGTCCTGTTATCCTCGATGGCAACAATATAATACGTGCCTTGTTGCCCTTACTGTGACCGGGAAAGGACACCGCAAGATTGAACCCAAAGCTAAGCACTTCTCCCATTGCAAGAAAGATCAATCTAGTAGGCCAAACCAAACTGATAATTCGAAGAGACTTGCAAAGATAATCAATCATACATAAAAGAATTCAGAGAAGATTCAAATATTATTCATAGATAGACTTGATCATAAACCCACAATTCATCGATCTCAACAAACACACCGCAAAAAGAAGATTACATCGAATAGATCTCCACAAGAGAGGGGGGAACATTGTATTGAGATCCAAAAAGAGAGAAGAAGCCATCTAGCTACTAATTATGGACTCGTAGGTCTGAAGTAAAATACTCACACTTCATCAGAGGGGCTATGGTGTTGATGTAGAAGCCCTCCGTGATCGACGCCCCCTCCGACGGAGCTCCAGAAGAGGCCCCAAGATGGGATCTCGTGGATACAGAAAATTACGGCGGTGGAATTAGGGTTTTGGCTCTGTATCTGATCGTTTGGGGGTACGTGGATATATATAGGAGGAAGAAGTACGTCGGTGGTGCAACAGGGGGCCCACGAGGGTGGAGGGCGCACCTGGGGGGGGGGGGGGAGGCGCACCCCCTACCTCGTGGCCTCCTGTTACGTGTCTTGACGTAGGGTCCAAGTCTCCTGCGTTGTATTCGATGAGAAAATCACGTTCCCGAAGGTTTCATTCTGTTTGGACTCCGTTTGATATTCCTTTTCTTCGAAACCCTAAAATAGGCAAAAAAAACAACAATTCTGGGCTGGGCCTCCGGTTAATAGGTTAGTCCCAAAAATAATATAAAAGTGGATAATAAATCCCAATAATGTCCAAAACAGTAGATAATATAGCATGGAGCAATCAAAAATTATAGATACGTTGGAGACGTATCAAGCATCCCCAAACTTAATTCCCGCTCGTCCTCGAGTAGGTAAATGATAAAAACAGAATTTTTGATGCGGAGTGCTACTTGGCATAATTTTAATGTAATTCTTCTTAATTGTGGTATGAATATTCAGATCCGAAAGATTCAAGACAAAATTTCATATTGACATAAAAATGATAATACTTCAAGCATACTAACTAAGCAATTATGTCTTCTCAAAATAACATGGCCAAAGAAAGTTCATCCCTACAAAATCATATGGTTTAGTCATGTTTCATTTTCGTCACACAAGAATGCTATCATCATGCACAACCCCGATGACAAGCCAAGCAATTGCTTCATACTTTAGTAATCTCAAACCTATAAACTTTCAGGCAATATATGAGCGCGAGCCATGGACATAAAACTATAGGTTGAATAGAATATATTGAGGGGGGCTAATCAATGGGCTATGGAGATGCCCACCGATTGATGTTAATGCAAGGAGTGGGGATTGCCATGCAACAGATGCACTAGAGCTATAAATGTATGAAAGCTCAACAAAAGAAACTAGTGGGTGTGCATCCAACTTGCTTGCTCACGAAGACCTAGGGCACTTGAGGAGGCCCATTGTTGGAATATACAAGCCAAGTTCTATAATGAAAAATTCCCACTAGTATATGAAAGTGATAACATTAGAGACTCTCTGCTATGAAGATCATGGTGCTACTCTGAAGCACAAGTGTGGCAAAGGATAGTAACATTGTCCCTTCTCTCTTTTCCTCTCGTTTTTTCTTTTCTCTTTTTTTGGGCCCTTTCTCTTTTTTGGGCCTTCTCTTTTTTATGGCCTTTCTTCTTCCTTTTTTATATATATTCCTCACTTGGGACAATGCTCTAGAAAATGATGATCATCACACTTCTATTTATTTACAACTCAATACTAGAACAAAGATGACTCTATATGAATGCCTCCGGCGGTGTACCGGGATATGCAATGGACCAAGAGTGACATGTATGAAAGAATTATGAATGGTGGCTTTGCCACAAATACTATGTCAACTACATGACCATGCTAAGCAATATGACAATGATGAATGTGTCATGATGAATGGAATGATGGAAAGTTGCATGGCAATATATATCTTGTAATGGCTATGGAAATGCCATAATAGGTAGGTATGGTGGCTGTTTTGAGGAAGATATAAGGAGGTTTATGTGTGAAAGAGAGAATCATATCACGGGGTTTGGATGCACCGGCGAAGTTTGCGCCAACTCTCAATGTGAGAAAGGGCAATGCACGGTACCGAAGAGGCTAGCAAGGATGGAAGGGTGAGAGTGCGTATAATCCATGGACTCAACATTAGTCATAAAGAACTCACATACTTATTGCAAAAATCTACAAGTCATCAAAAACCTCGGTACTACGCGCATGCTCCTAGGGGGATAGATTGGTAGGAAAAGACCATCGCTCGTCCCCGACCGCCACTCATAAGGAAGACAATCAAATAACACCTCATGTTTCAAATTTGTTGCATAACGTTTACCATACGTGCATGCTACGAGACTTTCATACCTCAACACAAGTATTTCTCAATTTCACAACTACTCAACTAGCACGACTTTGATATTATTACCTCCATGTCTGAAAACAATAATCAATCATCAAACTTCTCTTAGTATTCAACACACTCATAAGAAAGTTTTATTATTAATCTTGCATACCAAGCATATTAGGATTTTAAGCAAATTACCATGCTATTAAGACTCTCAAAATAATCTAAGTAAAGCATGAGAGATCAATAGTTTCTATAAAACAAATCCACCACCATGCTCTAAAAGATATAAGTGAAGCACTAGAGAAAAATTATATAACTCAAAAGATATAAGCGAAGCACATAGAGTATTCTAACAAATTCCAAATCATGTATGGCTCTCTCAAAAGGTGTGTACAGCAAGGATGATTGTGGTAAACTAACAAGCGAAGACTCAAATCATACAAGATGCTCCAAGCAAAACACATATCATGTGGCGAATAAAAATATAGCTCCAAGTAAAGTTACCGATAGAAGTAGACAAAAGAGGGGATGCCTTCTGGGGCATCCCCAAGCTTTGGCTTTTAGGTGTCCTTAGATTGTCTTGGGGGTGCCATGGGCATCCCCAAGCTTATGCTCTTTCCACTCCTTGTTCCATAATCCATCAAATCTTTACCCAAAACTTGAAAAATTCACAACACAAAACTTAAAGTAGAAAAACTCGTGAGCTCCGTTAGCGAAAGAAAACAAAAGACCACTTCAAGGTACTGTAATTGTTGCGACCAGACCTCAAACGGTCCAATCTCTGTGCTCCGGTGTCATCCCTGGATCAGTAATGCTGACACCACACAGTACTTGAAGGATTTATAACAGAGTAGCAATCACACACTTATTACATCGAGTGTCTCAAAAGAGAACTTATTACAATAAATATGGCTTAAGGCCATCTAATAACGATAACAACGGAAGGCTTGGAAGATAAGTGAGTCCATCAACTCCAACGGCATCACTGAGTATAGAACCACGACCTAAAAGCACCTTACTCGTCGTCTGAAAAGTCTGCAACATGAACGTTGCAGCCCGAAACGGGTCAGCACATGGAATATGCTGGCAATGTAACACATAGAGAGCAATAATGGAATAAGGCTATACTACATGCATATTTGGCTGGTGGAAAGCTCTATGGTTACAGTTTTGCGTGAAGCCAATTTTTCCCTACTGTAAAGGAATAAAATTTATTTAACTATCATGGTGGTTGTTAAACATTGAGAGTGTAGACACCCTCTCAATCCCAATTAAACATCATCATTAAAACCCAACAAAATTATTTAGAGTAACATGATGAGATTCACATGATAATCCAGGTACTAGATGCTCAAGATGTCCATAAACGGGGACACGGCTAACCATGATTAGTTTATACACTCTTCAGAGGTTTGCACACTTTTCCCCACAAGACTCGGTCTCCTCCGTTGGAATTCTCGCACTACAGGATGGTTGAGAAGCTGATGACCAAGACATAGTCTTTCAAAAGCGCTTGCACCTTACAAACGGGTAGACCGTACCAACCTACATCCCCTACATCTGCTAGTCTACCACTGTAAGAGTTCGCACGACTTAGTCAACTATGCTAGAGCCCATAGTAGCTTGTGGCTGCACACGGAAGTTTCTAGTATGAATAATCCCATGATCCCTTTGAGCCTGGGTGGCGGTCCAAAAGAAAAACAGGCAATCGCTGGAATACCCAGGTGCCTCAATCCACCCAGATGTGTATTTAAGTTGCCACCTTAGATAAACCATTAATTTAACAAACTCACATCTGTCATGGATTTCACTCACCCAATCCACGTCTACTAGCATAGCATGGCATAATAAGCAAACGTAGAAGTAACTCCCAAAGGTTTGATAATAACAGGTAATAGGTACTACCTCATCTACTTCCCAAAACCCACAATTTAATTAGATCCTAATCATGCAATGTGTGAGGATTGTTCTAATGCAATAAAAGCTGGGTAAAAGGAAGTACGATCAAAAGCCTTGCTGATGATCCGCAAAACTTAGCGATTCAAAGTAGCAAGCGGCGCACTCCGGGTACTCTATCGCAGACAAACAAGCATACAATAAGTACTCAACTAATGCACAGGTAAAACTCAAATAAGGGATCTAACCAGAAAGTTCAACTTAAGAACTCCGGTTGGCAAAAAGAATCAAATCGAACGAAGCAACGAAAAACAAATGGCAAAAGAAACAAGCTTCGTTTACTAATCTGGATCTAGGTCAAATTTTACAGAGGCAAAAACTTGTTTGAGTTGGCTAAACGGAAAGAGGGTTTCGAGACGAAACTCCAGGCGCTTGAATCGCCAGATTACGATAAACGAGCGAAAAGTTATACTAGAACGAAAATCGGATCAGAAATCGCGATCAAAAAAATCGTGGATTTAATCCGAGAAAAAGAAAAACGACGAACAAATTAACGAACGAACGTTTGTTTTCTGGAACTAAACGATGAACGTGTTCGTTAAAATGAACGAACGAGCGAACGCTCGCTAAATAAACTAAACCAGAAAAAAACCGATCTAACGAAAAAAACGGAAACTAGGGTTTTCTAATAAAACCGAAGTGGTTTCTCTCAGAAAACCGGGCAGCGGGGCGGCTACCTCGGCTCGGGCTTCGGCGAAACTCCGTCGGGGCTCCGGGCGGCGGCGGTGGCGATGCGGGGCTACGGGGCGGGGCAGCGGCGCGCGGCGGCTTGCGGCGGCAGCAGCGCAGGCGGCGGGGGCGGGCTGCGGTGCGGGGCGGCGGGGTGAGGAGAGGGCGGCGGCGGGGCGGCTATTTAAGAGAGGGAGGGGGCTGACTTGTGGATGGGGTCGGGCGGCGACGCGGGTTCGGCACGGACTCTCTCCCGAGTCCGGCGGCTGCTCGAGCGGGAGGCGGCGGGGCGGCTGGGCCCTTGGCCCAGTCGGGCGCGGGTTTTGTTTTTGTTTTTTAACAATTTCGCTGAAACTAAAAAAATTCTAGAAAAATAAATAAAAAAATCTAAAATTGCCAAAACAAATTTTCACCGTCTAAATAAAATATTTAGAATAGGATGAACATGTTCTTGGCCCTAAATGCAATTTTTGAAAGCGTGCAATTTTTCCTAAATTCAAATAAAATAGCAAATAAAACCAAAATAAAATCTTATTTGATTTTTTTATTAAATCCTCAATATTTCTTTATTTTGGGAAAGTCATTTTATTCCCTCTCTCATATTTGGATGATAGAAATAATTGAAGATAAAATAAATAAAATCAAATGATCCTATTTTCAAAATTTGAGAAAACTCAAATATGAAAATAACGAAATCCCCAACTCTCTCCGAGGTCCTTGAGTTGCGTAGAATTTCTAGGATCAACCAAAATGCAAATAAATATGATATGCAATGATGATCTAGTGTATAACATTCCAAATTGAAAATTTGGGATGTTACAGTAATGAACTCATTATTTATTTATATGGTTGTTATACCTACTGTATTCCAACTTCTCTATGGTTCATATACTATTTTACTAGCCATAGATTCATCAAAATAAGAAAACAACACACGGAAAACAGAATCTGTCAAAAACAGAACAGTCTGTAGTAATCTGTAGCTAGCGCAAGATCTGGACTCCCAAAAATTCTAAAATAAATTGCTGGACGTGAGGAATTTATCTATTAATCATCTTAAAAAAGAATTAACTAAATATCACTTTCCAAATAAAAATGACAGCAGTTCTCGTGAGCGCTAAAGTTTCTGTTTTTTACAGCAAGTTCAACAAGACTTTCCCCAAGTCTTCCCAACAGTTCTACTTGGCACAAACACTAATTAAACACAAAAAACACAACCAAAACAGAGGCTAGACAATTTTTTTTATTACTAAACAGGAGCAAAAAGTAAGAAATAAAAATAAAATTGGGTTGCCTCCCAACAAGCGCTATCGTTTAACACCCCTAGCTAGGCATAACAAGCAAGAATAGATTTAGGTATTGCCATCTTTGGTAGGCAATCCATAAGTGGCTCTCATAATAGATTCATAAGGTAATTTAATTTTATTTATAGGAAAGTGTTCCATGCCTTTCCTTAATGGAAATTGAAATCTAATATTTCCTTCCTTCATATCAATAATTGCACCAATCGTTCTAAGGAAAGGTCTACCAAGAATAATAGGACATGAAGGATTGCAATCTATGTCAAGAACAATAAAATCTACGGGAACATAATTCCTACTTGCAAAAATAAGAACATCATTAATTCTTCCCATAGGTTTCTTAATAGTGGAATCCACAAGGTGCAAGTTTAGAGAGCAATCATCAAAATCACGGAAACCTAACAAATCACACAAAGTCTTTGGAATCATGGAAACAATAACACCGAAATCACATAAAGCATTGCATTCATGATCTTTAATTTTAATTTTAATATTTGGTTCCCACTCATCATAAAGTTTTCTAGGGATAGAAACTTCCAATTCAAGTTTTTCTTCATAAGATTGCATCAAGGCATCAACGATATGTTTAGTAAACGCTTTATTTTGACTATAAGCGTGAGGAGAATTTAGCACGGATTGCAACAAGGAAATACAATCAATCAAAGAGCAATTTTCATAGTTAAATTCCTTGAAATCCATAATAGTGGGTTTAGCAACATCTAGGGTTTTAATTTCTTCAATCCCACTTTTATCAAATTTAGCATCAAGATCAAAAGATTCAAAATTCTTGGAATGCCTTCTAGGTAAAGGTGGATCATATTCAGTCCTATCATTATCAAGATTCATATTGCAAAACAAAGATTTAATAGGGGACACATCAATAACTTTTAGATCTTCATCATTATTTTCACAGGAACTAGAAGAACACGCTTTTATAAAGGCATCTTTCTTAGCACGCATCCTAGCGGTTCTTTCTTTGCACTCATCAATGGAAATTATCATGGCTTTGAGAGACTCATTGATATCATGCTTAGGTGGAATAGATCTAAGTTTCAAAGAATCAACATCAAGAGCAATTCTATCAACGTTCCTAGCCAAATCATCAATCTTAAGCAATTTTTCTTCAATCATAGCATGAAAATTCTTTTGCGAAGCAATAAATTCTTTAATGTTAGATTCAAAATCAGAGGGCATCTTATTATAATTTCCATAAGAATTGTTGTAGGAATTACCATAATTATTAGAGGGATTACTAGGATAAGGCCTAGGGTTGAAATTTCCTCTATACGCGTTATTACCAAAATTGTTCCTACCAACAAAATTCACATCCATAGATTCATTACTATTCTCAATCAAAGTAGACAAGGGAATATCATTAGGATCAGAAGAAACACTCTTATTAGCAAATAATTTCATAAGTTCATTCATCTTTCCACTCAAAACATTAATTTTTTCTATCGCATGCACCTTTTTATTAGTAGATCTTTCAGTATGCCATTGAGAATAATTAACCATAATATTATCTAGGAGTTTAGTAGCTTCTCCTAAAGTGATTTCCATAAAAGTGCCTCCCGTGGCCGAATCTAAAACATTTCTAGAAGCAAAATTCAATCCGGCATAAATTTTTTGTATAATCATCCATAAATTTAAACCATGAGTAGGGCAATTACGTATCATTAATTTCATTCTCTCCCAAGCTTGTGCAACATGTTCATGATCAAGTTGCTTAAAGTTCATAATATAATTTCTAAGAGAGATGATCCTAGCAGGAGGAAAATACTTAGATATAAAAGCATCTTTGCACTTGTTCCATGAATCAATACTATTTTTAGGCAAAGACGAAAACCAAGCTTTAGCACGATCTCTAAGCGAAAAAGGAAATAGCTTCAATTTAACAATATCATTATCCACATCTTTCTTCTTTTGCATGTCACACAAATTAACGAAGCTATTTAGATGGGTAGCGGCATCTTCTCTAGGAAGGCCGGAGAACGGATCTTTCATAACAAGATTCAGCAAAGCAACATTAATTTCACAAGATTCAGCATCGGTAAGAGGAGCAATCGGAGTGCTAATAAAATCACTGTTGTTGGTATTGGTGAAGTCACACAATTTAGTATTATCTTGAGCCATCGTGACAAGCAGGCAAACTAACAGACAAGCAAACAAAAAGCAAGCGGGAAAAAAGAGGCAAATAGAGAAAGAGAGGGAGGATAGAGAGAGAGGGCAAATAAAACGGCAAGGGTGAAGTGGGGGAGAGGAAAACGAGAGGCAAATGGCAACTAATGTAATGCGAGAGATAAGGGTATGTGATGGGTACTTGGTATGTTGACTTTTGCGTAGACCTCCCCGGCAATGGCGCTAGAAATCCTTCTTGCTACCTCTTTTAGCACTGCGTTGGTTTTCCCCGAAGAGGAAGGGATGATGCAGCAAAGTAGCGTAAGTATTTCCCTCAATTTTTGAGAACCAAGATATCAATCAAGTAGGAGGCTACGCGCGAGTCCCTCGCACCTGCACAAAACAAATAAATCCTCGCAACCAACGCAAATAGGGGTTGTCAATCCCTACAGGGCCACTTACGAGAGTGAGATCTGATATGGTAAGATAATATTTTTGGTATTTTTATGATAAAGATGCAAAGTAAAATAAAGGCAAAGTAAATAGCAAAGTAAATAACTAAGTAGTAGGATATTGATATGATAAAGATAGACCCGGGGGCCATAGGTCTCACTAGTGGCTTCTCTCGAGAGCATAAGTATTCTACGATGGGTGGACAAATTACCGTTGAGCAATTGACAGAATTGAGCATAGTTATGAGAATATCTAGGTATGATCATGTATATAGGCGTCACGTCCGAGACAAGTAGACCGACTCCCGCCTGCATCTACTACTATTACTCCACTCATCGACCGCTATCCAGCATTCATCTAGAGTATTAAGTTAAAAATAGAGTAACGCTTTAAGCAAGATGACATGATGTAGAGGGATAGACTCATGCAATATGAAGAAAACCCCATCTTGTTATCCTCGATGGCAACACTACAATACGTGCCTTGCTGCCCTTACTGTCACCGGGAAAGGACACCGCAAGATTGAACCCAAAGCTAAGCACTTCTCCCATTGCAAGAAAGATCAATCTAGTAGGCCAAACCAAACTGATAATTCGAAGAGACTTGCAAAGATAACCAATCATACATAAAAGAATTCAGAGAAGATTCAAATATTATTCATAGATAGACTTGATCATAAACCCACAATTCATCGGTCTCAACAAACACACCGCAAAAAGAAGATTACATCGAATAGATCTCCACAAGAGAGGGGAGAACATTGTATTGAGATCCAAAAAGAGAGAAGAAGCCATCTAGCTACTAACTATGGACCCGTAGGTCTGAAGTAAACTACTCACATTTCATCGGAGGGGCTATGGTGTTGATGTGGAAGCCCTTCGTGATCGATGCCCCCTCCGACGGAGCTCCGGAACAGGCCCCAAGATGGGATCTCATGGATACAGAAAGTTACGGCGGTGGAATTATGGTTTTGGCTCCGTATCTAATCGTTTGGGGGTATGTGGATATATATAGGAGGAAGAAGTACATCGGTGGAGCAACAGGGGGCCCACGAGGGTGGAGGGCGCGCCTGGGGGGGGGGGGGTAGGCGCGCCCCCTACCTCGTGGCCTCCTGTTACGTGTCTTGACATAGGGTCCAAGTCTCCTGAGTTGTATTCGATGAGAAAATCACGTTCCTGAAGGTTTCATTCCGTTTGGACTCCATTTGATATTCCTTTTCTTCGAAACCCTAAAACAGGCAAAAAAACAGCAATTCTAGGCTGGGCCTCCGGTTAATAGGTTAGTCCCAAAAATTATATAAAAGTGGATAATAAAGCCCAATAATGTCCAAAACAGTAGATAATATAGCATGGCGCAATCAAAAATTATAGATATGTTGGAGACGTATCAGCACCCACAACTATTGAACATCATATTGCAGAATTGAACCAAACAGTTAACTAAACACCACAACACAAATGAACCAAATGTTAACTGAGCACCACATTGCACAATATATAACGAAATCAAGCATGCTTGACAACTTGGAAATATAGCAATTGTATTTGTTTCTCATGTATTTTGTAAAGATAAATTCTATTTATTTCTCACATGGAAGACAATACAAAATCGCAGCCTGAAGAATTGAACATCACATTTGCAGAATTGAACCAAACAGTTAACTGAAGACGACAACTAATTAACAAAATAGTTAATAAGTGAGCACCACACTACACGACATATAGAACATATACACTAGAGCAACAGATTGCGTGGTAAAATTAGATAGCACAATCCACTAGAATTTTTGAAGGAAAGGCAGGATCGGCACACGCAACGGGTAAACCAAGCATGCTTAACCGGCTTAGCTAGCAAATGGCAAGGTGCTCCTCCAAGATCTGGGGGTCGGCACGAATGGCAGCCATCGTGACCTCATCCGTGCGTGCGGCCGCAATTTGCTTCTCCGCTGCCAAATGCTCCTTGAGATCCTGGCTATACTGCGTGCACCATGGCTTAGGCTGGCGCTTATTTGGAGGAGGGGTCGGTGATTTGGGTGGAAGGTTTCGCGCTGGCGTCGGCGGTCGGGGCATGTGTGATGTGGAAGGAGAAGGCGGTCGGGGCAAGATATCTAGTCTTCTCGATAAAATACTACAAAAACTTCTGTCCTAAGGTACCGAGTCTTCCCTAGCAAAGTCTTTAAGGGGGGAAGCTTATGAGGTACGATACCCCATTTTTCCTCAAGAAGATATCCACCAAAGGCTTAGAGCATAAGCCATCCAGTCTTCCCCTGCAGGGTATCCCGATGGCTTCCAACGCAAGCTGCCCACTCTTCTTCAATATGACACTAGTACAAGACATTAAATTATGAATTGACAACATATGACAGTGTTTTCCATGTGGCGGATCTGCAACAGTTGGGTCTGAAACCAGAAATAGTCAGAACAAAGGTATGCCTCGAGAATCATATGTTTGGTCATACAATGAGTATGCTGCCAAGTCCATGCAAGTCCCTCGCACAAGGAAGAATTCACGGTACGCATCCGACAACCTCACCGGTTATTCAAGAAACAAAAACCAGTGGGTGAGGCCATAATCAACAAGTATTGAAGGAAAGACAACATTGAGACAATAATCTTGGCAGTGATTATCAAGACCAGTCCCGCACATCCAACAATATGATGTTAATAACCCTGTCACTGTCCGACACAATCCACAACAGTATTGAGATCTGTATAACCACACGTGAACCGGATAAATATAACGAGGCTCAAAACATGAACTAGACCAAGGTATGAGTGCCAGATATTGTACATAACAGTATTCAGGGCCGCAAAAATAATCAAGGATATATATTAGGCCCTGCTCTTTCAGTTGAGGATCCAGATGAAGAAAGTAATAACGAAAGAGCAAGACCAACAATACAGGTATGCTGGTTATTATGTGAAAAATGTGGATGCCCAAGACCGTCTTATTACACGGCAAACCCAAGCAAAGATCCACCTAAGAGGTATACTCCGTTGTGGTAAGGACCTCACAGCGAGGCAACTAGCTTAGTCCACAGTATGCTTAGAACTGTTAGCTTTGAATACCCAAGTATGTCCAGTCAGACTCATGGACAGCTCAATATATTGACCTCAACACCCGCGATGGAGCATCGCATAGACTATTATTCCCAGGGAGATACTGGCAAAAATGAAGAATCAGTGTGAAAACATATACTTTGAGGATTGTTATCTCTCGCATAAGGGAAGCAATTAAAAGCATAGCCTGTGTGGATGGGATTCTTTGCCAAGATCACAGCCAGTTAAGTCTGCAAATCCTATCATCGGGAGATGGTGCATTTTTATACCAGTCACAACAAGCGCTAGTCAAACCTTGGTACAACTTGGATACCCAAGGCTGTGAAGCCAGTCAAGATAAGTCAGAAACTCATGCAAGATGTCAGAATCCTTAGCAAAACAGGTATGATCCATCTCACTGTTTTGAACCTAGAAGGCATGCATATATTCGAGGAAACCGATGTCTGGGTAGACGAGATTCTTTGTTCCACGGGAAGATATGTTCCCCAACTCCGTGGAATATTCTCGGTACTCTATACTAGAATAACATTTCCAGCAAGGATCAATATCAAGAAGGACAAGTATGTCTGTACAAATAATATTTCGGATGCTAGCTCAGCCAACAGATATGAAAAGAAAATTTGAGTCAGTATAAACAACAACCTATGAGGTAAGTTCTGTTAGTATGTCAGATCCAATGAAGCAAACCACCCCAGATCAAGACAGTCAGTTAGATCCAATTCAGTGGCAATATTATATAAGAATGAATAAAAGAAACATGAGATGGAAACGGTTTCTTCAAGTCAGAAAGATAATTTACACCTGAGCAACCAAATCTCGAGGACGAGATTTCTTTAAGGGGGGAAGGTTTGTAACAGCCTGGATTTTTGCCCTTTTCTTTTTTCCTTTGATTTTCTTGGATTTCCTGTTTTGTTTGCTTTTCCATGGCTATGTGGTTCTGAAACTTGGGAAGATCATGTCTTCCTAGGTTTTATAGTGGCTTGTCACCCTCATCATCATCCCAAGATCATGTCATTTCCATCCTTGACCTAACCCAAAATTCTTTTGTTGGGAATATTCCTTTTCTGGTAAAGGAATGACCCTTAAAACCCTAGGTTGTGAAGCAACCTATATTTCTGTCACTCCTAAAATTCCCAAATAATTCTCATAATTTTGTTAGGTAATATCTTCCTCAAATATGGAAAAATATATCATTGGACATGTTTACCATCATGCTCAATAAATTCTTTTCCTATTCTGTCCTAAATGGCACTTTTCAAAGGAAGTGTTATTTGTATTTGCCTATTTGAACCCAAACCTCTTGGAAATCTTTTCCTGTCCAAATAATTGACCTGTGCCAAAATTCAACTCAATTTGCCTAGTAAATATTCCTGAGCAAGTTTTCAAAGTTCCTGTCTGAGGGAAGTGGTTGTGAAGGAAGTACAAGCTAGGCATATTCAAATGAGTTGAAATTTCGCAAGGACCTTTATATGATCAAATAATGACTCTCCACCAAATATGAGCTCATGTAACTCATCCATGTGAGCACAGCTTCAAATCTTAGTTTCTGGTCAGATTTTCAGTTTGTGAAGCAACTATACTTTATATTGCTTCAATTGAGTTGAAACTTTACCAGGACCTGCTTCTACCTATAGCAACTCTTTCCACCAAGTTTTAGCTCAATTAGTTAATCCAATTTCCCTGTGCAATTTTTCCAAGTTTCTGTCCAGAATGAAGCTTCGTGAAGCAAGTGGCACTTTGGTATTTCCAAACGGCATGAAATATTTACAGCAGCTTCATATCATCATATAACCCCTCTATGCCAAATTTCAGCTCACAGAAATCAAGTATGTGAGTGTATCATCCAAATCCCTAATTCTGGCCAGTATTGCACTTTCTACAGCAACCCCCATCTAAACTCCTCCTCTTAGTCTGATTTTTGGTGATCAACATCACCTTAGTGGGTGATCATCATCAGAAAAACTTTTTACCACGTTACCAAGCTGGTTTAACCACAGGAAGTTACAAACACCTTCTTACTAATTTACTTTGGAGCTAAGTGCAAATCTCTTCTTTGCCCCTGGACCGATTTATTTCCTCATTTTGACTGAGGGCACCAAGGTCCATATACTGGACATGGTTGGCCACGCCAAAGAGCGCCGCTTGCGCCAGTGCGCGTGGTGATCACGCTTGCATCATGGCTGCAGGCATGCTTTGGCTTGTTCCGGACACTATGCTCGTCTCCTTCCTCCTCGTCTCGACCTCAAACCTTGTCCAGGAGATCGCCCGTGCTCGACTGTGTCGCCCTGGATCGCTGCCTCATTGTGGTTCGCCATCAATGCGTCGCAAACGCCATGCCCGTGCCACGCCCTGCCTCTGCCCGCCATTAAAGCTTGGTCGGGAACTCGCCCGTGAGCTCAAGAAGCCTCCCCTCGGCTATATAAGGCATGCCAGAGTCCCTCCGCACCTCACCAGCCTCTCCCCAAGCCTCCTCGCCCACCAGAGCCCTCGGCCCTCTCCTCTTTTCGCCGGAGCTCGCCATGGCCGCCTCGGTTCCTCCTCGGTTCCGGCGAACCTAGCCCCTCTCCTCTCCTCCAGACATGTCCACTAGCTTCCCCGCATCCTTGCGCATCACCCCACCCCTCTAGCCCTCGCTGAAGCAGCTCGCATCGCCGAGTACCTCCACTGACGTGCTCTCTGTAGCTTCCTCTGTTGACGCGTCCTCCCCTCCTCTCCACTCCTTCCCGGCGTCCCTCCTCCTTGTCCTCGCTCCTCTGTCCCGATCGGGGCACGGGCGCGAGGAGGAAGAAGACGAGGCCCGCGCCCCTGCCGCTGGGCCCCGCCTATCCCTTGACCCCATGCGTAAGTGACACAAGCCCGGGCCCAGGTGCAATAAGTGGAAATGTCTTCTTGAACTACGTTTTCGTTTTATGAAAGCGTATTTTGTTCCTTCTTTGGCTAAAGTGCATTTTATGTTAAAGAAAACATATTTCTCTATACCGCGGCTCTGAATACATTTTTCTTTTCAGAAAACGCAAACTGCCCGAAGGCGCTTTCTGTTTTTCCACCAGGGGCCTGTTTGCTGAAAAAGTTTCACCGATAGGTCCCTGATCTTCTACACCTCATAACTCCGCAACCATAACTCCGATCGAGGTGAAACCAGCGCTTACTTCTTTGTCTCGTCGAGCTCTATCTTTTGGTAACATTTTCACTAGGTGTTCTCATAGTGAAAATGACCATTTTGCCCTTGCCTCTAATCAGCCGCCTTTGAGAGAGAACCGTCCGACGGTTTGTTCCGCGGCTTCACCGCACTTCTTCCCGGAGTCTCCGTCACCCCCAGGCAAGCCACAATACCCACTTGCATGATAGTCATGCAGTAGCCATGGTTTTCAACTTGAATATTTATTAATCGCTTGCTTTCTTAAAATATGCCTATAATTGTTTCGATAATGTTTGTGGATTCCTGCTTATTTTCTTGCCATGTTGTTATGCACCTGGTTAGCATGCCCTGCTAGTTGCTAGTATTCCTCTCATATTATTATGCTTGCTAGTAGTACATGTTGATGTTGGTAATGGTCTTCGGTGCATGACTGACATCTGTCCCGAGTACAGTTGTTATGCATGTCCCTTTTTGCATCTAGTTGGTTAAATGCTTGCCTGATGGCATCGGTGATATGTCTTGCATGATGTTTATTGTTGAAGTTAGTGATCATGTTATGCTATGAATAGTGTTGTACTGGTAATATTCATGCTCTTCATTATGCCATGCTCAGTTGGAGATGAATCATTATTGATATGGTGGCTAGTTATGTTGCACCCGTGCTTATGTTGATATCATGCTCATGCATTGTAATTGTATCATGTTATTTTATCATGGCTCAGTATATTTGCATTCAAGTTTAAACGGATTAAATTTAACTTGAACAACTGTTGGCTGAGTCATGGTGCCACCATATCGAACTGACCAGTGCAACCACGCTTACCTGTATGGGAAGGTCCTAACTGGGTCTATTATCGTGCCTCTTGCCGGTGCCTCCAACGAGGGAAGGTTATGGGCGTGCGGTACCCTGGCCCGGTAAGTAGGCATAACCTTGTGTGCCCGTTGTTGTTATTATGGATCCGGTCCCCATGAGGGATGGTCCGCGTGAGGGATGTTTTGGCCACGACAGTGGTCGTTGTGTCTTTGGTAGACACGGGTCCACCCCGGACTAGCCCAGTTGGGAGTGTGTCGGAGTGGCTAGGAGAGTGTCATGGCAGTAAATCGGTTTTGTCGGAACGTCGTTGGTCCACCCGAATGGGCGTGCGAGGCCATGGGTTCCGTAGTGTGGGTACATTGTACTAACCTCTGCAGAGTGTATATTAAATCTATCGATAGCCGCACCCACGGATAAGGGCCCAGTTCGTAGTTGGTCACACCATGAGTCAACAGTAATAATAATAATGTGTTTAATAACAACCCTATTTCGAGGATGAGATAAGCTGGTTGTGATCGCCGGAAGGATCACTGTTTGAGACCAAGTGTTGGTCATGGTTGTGATCACCGGAATGATCACCGTGGTATCGAGGATACCGAGTTGTTGGATATACGTGATGTTGTGCGAGAATCGTGGGTAAAGATCAAGCTCCTTGTGGTCATTTAATGATTACTACGGTATTGTTTATACCAAGCTTGATTTGATCCTGAGATGATCGTGTAATGTTCGAAGTTGGTAAGTGATGCATGTGATGGTTACGAGGTAACCCGAATGGAATAAATGGTGCATATAGTGTCATCATGTTGCATGCTAGTATCATCAGATTTATATATTCATGCCACGATCATATTGTTCTAGCAATATTATGTTCATGTTATGTTATCATGATGATCTCATGATAATTCCTACTTAACCTGTAATTGCCATGCTGTTGCTTGTCTTGAATGCTTCTGGTTATTGTGAGCTTGCAAGTACATTCAATGTACTGACCTGGCGTGTCATGCCAGTTTGTAGGTCATGCCTGGATTGCTTGTTTGTTTGGTGTTATTCTTGTGTTCGCGAGCTAGGATAAACGTTCCAGCCAGAGTCCCTGCGGATTGGAGTCCATCATCGTCGTTCGTTGTTCCGCTGCCAGTAGTTGTTTCGCTACTTCGAGTCGTTATGCTGCTTGTATAGAGCAACCGTGGTTGGCGTAGTGTCGCTATGCCAATGTTATTCATTGTAATGTCGGAACTCGTGTATTCATATTCGTGTTGTAATAGAGAGCTGGTTTGTTCTATACTAAGCAGTGTCGTATTCCAAAAGACTTCACCTCAACCTCTGGGCTTGAATACGGGGCGTTTCGGTTTTCTCTGAGCCGGGGTGCCATAGATTATTGCATCACACATAGTTTCGTCGAAGGGTCTCTGATCATAGTGTTGCGTTAGCGGCATCCTTCAGTAGTGGTTGCAATGCTTATGTGAAAAATCTTCAACCTGATAAGCTCAAACCCAGATCGGAGAAGTGCGTCTTCGTAGGGTACCCAAAAGAAACTGTTGGGTACACCTTCTACCACAGATCCAAAGGCAAGATCTTTGTTGCTAAGAATGGATCCTTTCTAGAGGAGTTTCTCTCGAAAGAAGTGAGTGGGAGGAAAGTAGAACTCGATGAGGTAATTGTACCTTCTCTCAAATTGGACAGTAGCACATTAGAGAAATCTGTCTCCCGTGATGTCTACAACAACTAGAGAGGAAGCTAATGACGATGATCATGAAACTTCAGATCAAGTTACTACTGGACATCGTAGGTCGAACAAATCATGTTCCGCACCAGAGTGGTATGGTAATCCTGTTCTGGAATTCATGTTACTAGACCATAATGAACCTACGAACTATGAAGAAGCTATGATGAGCCCATATTCCGGCAGATGGCTTGAGGCCATGAAATCTGAGATAGGATCCATGTATGAGAACAAAGTGTGGACTTTGGTGGACTTGCCCAATGATCAGCGAGCCATTGAGAATAAATGGATCTTGAAGAGGAAGACGGACACTGATGGTAGTGTTACTATCTACAAAGCTCGACTTGTCGCAAAAAGGGTTTTCGACAAGTTCAAGGAGTTGACTACGATGAGACTTTCTCACTCGTAGCAATGCTTAACTCTATCTGAATCATGTTAGCAATTGCCGCATTTTATGAAATCTGGCAAATGGATGTCAAAACTGCATTCCTTAATGGATTTATTAAATAAGAAGTTCTATATGATGCAACCATAAGGTTTTGTCAATCCTAAATGTGCTAACAAAGTGTACAAGCTCGAGTGATCCATATATGGACTAGTGCAAGCATCTCGGAGTTGGAATATACGCTTTGATGAGGTGATCAAAGCATATGGTTTTATACAGACTTACGGTGAAGCATGTATTTACAAGAAAGTGAGTGGGAGCTCTGTAGCATTTCTGATATTATATGTGGAGGACATATTGCTGATTGGAAATGATATGGAATTTCTGGATATCATAAAAGGATACTTGAATAATAATATTTCAATAAAAGACCTCGGTAAAGCTACTTACGTATTGGGCATCAAGATCTATGGAGATAGATCGAGACGCTTAATAGGACTTTTACAAAGCACACACCTTGACAAGATTTTGAAGGAGTTCAAAATGGATCAGTCAAAGAAGGAACTCTAGCCTGTATTGTAAGGTGTGAAGTTGAGTAAGACTCAAAAACCCGATCACGGCAGAAGATAGAAAGAGAATGAAAGTCATTCCCTATGCCTTAGCCATAGGTTCTATAAAGTATGCCATACTGTGTGCCAGACCTATTGTATACCTTGCCATGAGTTTGGCAACGGGGTACAATAGTGATCTAGGAGTAGATCACTGGACAATGGTCAAAATTATCCTTAGGTACGTAAAGAGGACTAAGGAAATGTTTCTCGGTTACGGAGGTGACAAAGATTTTGTCATAAAGGGTTACGTCGATACAAGCTTTTACACCGACCTACATGACTCTGAGTCTCAACCTGGATACGTATTGAAAGTGGGAGCAATTAGCTAGAGTAGCTCCATACAGAGCATTGTAGACACAGAAATTTGCAAAATACATACGGATCTGAATGTGACAGACCCGTTGACCAAACTTCTCTCACAAGAAAAACATGATCACACCTTAGTACTCTTTGGGTGTTAATTGATACGTCTCCAACGTATCTATAATTTTTGATTGCTCCATGCTATGTTATCTACTATTTTGGACATTATTGGGATTTATTATCCACTTTTATATTATTTTTGGGACTAACCTATTAATTGGAGGCCCAACCCAGAATTGCTGTTTTTTGCCTGTTTTAGGGTTTCGAAGAAAAGGAATATCAAACGGGGTCCAAACGGAATGAAACTTTCGAAAACGTGATTTTCTCATCAGATAAGATCCAGGAGACTTGGACCCTCCGTCAAGAAAGCCACGAGGTGGTCACGAGGGTGGAGGGCACGCCCCCCCCTAGGACGCGCCCCTACCTCGTGGGCCCCTCGAAGCTCCACCGACGTACTTCTTCCTCCTATATATATCCACGTACCCCCAAACGATCAGATACGGATCCAAAACCCTAATTCCACCGCCGTAATTTTCTGTATCCACGAGATCCCATCTTGGGGCCTGTTCCGGAGCTCCGCCGGAGGGGGCATCGATCACGGAGGGATTCTACATCATCATCCAAGCCCCTCCGATGAAGTGTGAGTAGTTTACTTCAGACCTACGGGTCCATAGTTAGTAGCTAGATGGCTTCTTCTCTCTTTTTGGATCTCAATACAATGTTCTCCCCCTCTCTCGTGGAGATCTATTCTATGTAATCATCTTTTTGCGGTGTGTTTGTTGAGACCGATGAATTGTGGGTTTATGATCAAGTCTATCTATGAATAATATTTGAATCTTCTCTGAATTCTTTTATGTATGATTGGTTATCTTTGCAAGTCTCTTCGAATTATCAGTTTGGTTTGGCCTACTAGGTTGGTTGTTCTTGCCATGGGAGAAGTGCTTAGCTTTGGGTTCAATCTTGCGGTGTCCTTTCCTAGTGACAGAAGGGGCAGCAAGGCACATATTGTATCGTTGCCATCGAGGATAACAAGATGGTTTTTTTATCATATTGCATGAAACTATCCCTATACATCATGTCATCTCGCTTAAGGCGTTACTCTGTTTTAACTTAATACTCTAGATGCATGCTGGATAGCGGTCGATGAGCGGAGTAATAGTAGTAGATGCAGGCAGGAGTCGGTCTACTTGTCTCGGACGTGATGCCTATATACATGATCATACCTAGATATTCTCATAACTATGCTCAATTCTGTCAATTGCTCAATAGTAATTTGTTCACCCACCGTTGAATAGTTATGCTCTTGAGAGAAGCCACTAGTGAAACCTATGGCCCCCGAGTCTCTTTCTCATCATATCAATCTCCATCATTGTATTATTGCTTTGCTTTTTTACTTTGCCTTTTACTTTTCACTTTGC
The DNA here is from genome assembly GCF_003073215.2 of Triticum urartu. Taxonomy (NCBI): domain Eukaryota; kingdom Viridiplantae; phylum Streptophyta; class Magnoliopsida; order Poales; family Poaceae; genus Triticum; species Triticum urartu. The sequence continues at coordinate 582,908,735 of NC_053023.1, read as the reverse complement.
ATCTCTATATCAAAAATACCAAAAATATTATTTATCATCTCTATCAGATCTCACTTTCGTAAGTGACCGTGAAGGGACTGACAACCCCTAAGCGCATTGGTTGCATAGAGCTATTGTTTTTGTGTAGGTACGAGGGACTCGTGCGTAGCCTCCTACTGGATTGATACCTTGGTTCTCAAAAACTGAGGGAAATACTTACGCTACTTTGCTGCATCATCCTCTCCTCTTCGGGGAAATCCAACGCAGTGCTTAAGAGGTAGCAAGAAGAATTTCTGGCGCCGTTGCCGGGGAGGCTCATGCGAAGTCAAGTTAAAATTTTATCTCCCGTCAATGAGCCATTTCTGGCGCCGTTGCCAGGGAGTCTGCGCAAAAGTCAACATACCAAGTACCCATCACAATCCCTATCTCCCGCATTACATTATTTGCCATTTGCCTCTCGTTTTCCTCTCCCCCAATTCACCCTTGCCGTTTTATTCACCCTCTCTCTCTCTATCCTCCCTCTCTTTCTTTATTTGCCTCCTTTTGTCCGTTTGCTTTTTGTTTGCTCGTGTGTTAGTTTGCTAGCTTGTCGTTATGTCAAGTCCTTTACCTTCTGCCTCTATGTCTGAAATTGGGGAAATTATTGTCGATATGGATAATAATAATAATATCATGAAAAATTCTGATGCTCCTACTAAAGAACCTACCATCTTTCATACAAAAAAATCTATGTTGGTAGTGGTAATATTATTGGAAAAGGAGTTATTCAAGATTTCTTTACTTGTGCCAGTGCTTTACCTTCTATGGATAGTTCTATCATTCACAGAACTAGTAGTCTTGCAGACGCTATTGCCATGCTTGTAGTTGAACTTGAAAGACAATTCATGCACATGCATCCTTCCATACAAAGGATTTTTCTGGAATTTTCTAATATTGAGCATTCTTCCGTTAAGCGTGCCACTACTATCTTTTTGGCTCATGAGTTTAGATTCATAATAGAAGAATCCAAAGAAATCTTTGCGCATTATAGGGTGGACTCTTGCCATCCTCCCATAGAGGCTATCCTCTTTGATCAAGAAGAAATAATGCATTTTCAATCTCTAGACTATGTTGCTTTCAATGAAAATCTTAGAAAAAGAGTTCCTACCAATGTTTTAGTTATGATTTGGCTATTCTAAATAATGAACTAGGATATTCTCTTGAATATAGGCTCACAAAGTTCTGTCAAAAGAATGCTTATAATGATGAATTGGTTGTGCATTAAGGACCAAAGGAGGAACCTATACCTCCCAAGGTCGATCTTGGGGACTTTTGTCCCGTTAAATTTAGTCATTTCGATTACTTTTGCTTGCCTCAAAGAAAACTTGCTGCCAAACGTAGAGAATATGAAATGAGTTTTAATAATCTATCTTACTATTATGGCAATACCTAGATCTATTCTTGCTTGTTATGCCTAGCTAGGGGCGTTAAACGATAGCGCTTGTTGGGAGGTAACCCAATTTTATTTTTATTCCTTACTTTTTGCTCCTGTTTAGTAATAAATAAATTATTTAGCCTCTGTTTTTTTTGTGTTTTTTGTGTTTAATTAGTGTTTGTGCCAAGTAGAACCGTTGGGAAGACTTGGGGAAAGTCTTGTTGAACTTACTGTAAAAAACAGAAACTTTAGCGCTCATGAGAACTGCTGTCATTTTTATTTGGGGAGTGCTATTTATTTAATTCTTTTTCAAGATGATTAATAGATAAATTCCACACGTCCATCAATTTATTTTAGAATTTTTGGGGTTCCAGATCTTGCGCTAGCTACAGATTACTACAGACTGTTCTGTTTTTGACAGATTCTGTTTTTCGTGTGTTGTTTGCTTATTTTAATGAATATATGGCTAGTAAAATATTTTATGAACCATAGAGAAGTTGGAATACAGTAGGTTTAACACCAATATAAATAAATAATGAGTTAATTACCGTACCTTGAAGTGGTCTTTTGTTTTCTTTCGCTAACGGAGCTCACGAGATTTTCTACTTTAAGTTTTGTGTTGTGAAGTTTTCGAGTTTTGGGTAAAGATTTGATGGATTATGGAACAAGGAGTGGCAAGAGCCTAAGCTTGGGGATGCCCATGGCACCCCCAAGATAATCTAAGTACACCTAAAAGCCAAAGCTCAGGGATGCCCCGAAAGGCATCCCCTTTTTCGTCTACTTCTATCGGTAACTTTACTTGGAGCTATATTTTTATTCACCACATGATATGTGTTTTGCTTGGAGCGTCTTTTATAATTTGAGTCTTTGCTTGTTAGTCTACCACAATCATACTTGCTGTACACACCTTTTGATAGAGCCATACATAATTAGGAATTTGATAGAATACTCTATGTGCTTCACTTATATCTTTTGAGCTCTATAGTTTTACTCTAGTGCTTCACTTATATCTTTTGAGTTATATAATTTTGCTCTGGTGCTTCACTTATACCTTTTAGAGCACGGGGGTGGATTTTTTTATAGAAATTATTGATCTCTCATACTTCACTTAGATTATTTTGAGAATCTTAATAGCATGGTAATTTGCTTAATAATAATATGCTTGGTATTCAAGATTTGTAAAACTTTCTTTTGAGTGCGTTGAATACTAAGAAAAAAATTGATGCTTGAATAATTGTTTTGAGATATGAGGATGGTGATATTAGAGTCATGCTAGTTGAGTAGTTGTGAATTTGAGAAATGCTTGTGTTAAAGTTTGTGATTCCCGTAGCATGCACGTATGGTGAACCGTTATGTGATGAAGTCAGAGCATGATTTATTTATTGAATGTCTTCCTTATGAGTGGCGGTCGGGGACGAGCGATGGTATTTTCCTACCAATCTATCACCCTAGGAGCATGCGCGTAATACTTTGCTTTGGTAACTTCTAGATTTTTGCAATAAGTATATGAGTTCTTTATGACTAATGTTGAGTCCATGGATTATACGCACTTTCCTTCCTTCCATCATTGCTAGCCTCTCTAATACCGCGCACTTTTCGCCGGTATCATACACCCACCAAATACCTTCCTCAAAACAGCCACCATACCTACCTATCATGGCATTTCCATAGCCATTCCAAGATATATTGCCATGCAACTTTCCACCGTTCCGTTCATTATGACACGCTCCATCATTGTCATATTGCTAGCATGATCATGTAGTTGACATCGTATTTGTGGCAAAGCCACCGTTCATAATTCTTTCATACATGTCACTCTTGATTCATTGCATATCCCGGTACACCGCCGGAGGCATTCATATAGAGTCATATTTTGTTCTAAGTATTGAGTTGTAATTGTTGAGTTGTAAGAAAAAAATAAAAAGTTTGATGATCATCATTTTTAGAGCATTGTCCCAAGTGAGTAAAGGATGATGGAGACTATGATTCCCCCACAAGCCGGGATGAGACTCCGGATGAAAAAAAGAGAAAAAGAGGCCAAAATAAAAGAGAAGGCCCCAAAAAATGAGAGAAAAAGAGAGAAGGGACAATGTTACTATCCTTTTACCACACTTGTGCTTCAAAGTAGCACCATGATCTTCATGATAGAGAGTCTCTCATTCTGTCACTTTCATATACTAGTGAGAATTTTTCATTATAGAACTTGGCTTGTATATTCCAATGATGGGCTTCCTCAAAATGCCCTAGGTCTTCGTGAGCAAGCGAGTTGGATGCACACCCACTTAGTTTCTTTTGTTGAGCTTTCATATACTTATAGCTCTAGTGCATCTGTTGCATGGCAATCCCTACTCACTCACATTGATATCTATTGATGGGTGACGGTGTCCTGGACTAGGGGGTACTCACCACGTCATCTCCCGATCTGTTAGATTGGGCCGAGGACCCCCATGGCCGTATACTCATGGGCCAGTTCGAACAGCTGCCGCATACAAGGAAGATTCCACAAGACTTGGCGATCAAGACAAGGACTCCTCCCCACCGGCGTATTCGGCTAGTACTCTTGTTATCCTAGGCCTCTGGTGCATTATATAAACCGAGGCCAGGCTAGTCGATAGATCATATACAACAACAATCATACCATAGGCTAGCTTCTAGGGTTTAGCCTCTACAATCTCGTGGTAGATCAACTCTTGTAATACTCATATCACCAATATCAGTCAAGCAGGACGTAGGGTTTTACCTCCATCAAGAGGGCCCGAACCTGGGTAAAACATCGTGTCCCCTGCCTCCTGTTACCATCTGCCTTAGACGCACAGTTCGGGACCCCCTACCCGAGATCCACCAGTTTTGACACCAACATCGGTGCTTTCATTGAGAGTTCCGCTGTGTGTTCGGCAAAGGGTTGATGGCTCGCCTGCAGATCAACTACGACTTCGGCATCTTCGTCACCAGCTCGACTGGTCACCTTGGTTTGACCAAGGACTGCACCCTACGTCCGATCGTCATGTTCGGATGATGGTTTTTATAAACATCAACTCCGATCTCTATCAAGATCATGGAGGAATCATCCAGGGAGCCCGGGGGCTCAACGTCAACATTGCCCTCGGGCGACCGTGTTGTTTTTCCGGACAACAAACTTGTGTCCGCCTCCACTACCTCCTCAAGTGTCTTTTTAACGATCGCTTTGGTGGAATTGTGCGGAATTGAGTCTACAACAACCCTGAAAAATTTCATCGAGTTCCGATGGAGGAATCTCTAGCAATCCACGATATACCGGAGCCCTGTCAAATCTGGACGGGAATCTGGATGAGTTTAGGGCGTGGTGTCCAGCTTCTAGCTCGGACGTCCTTTGGAAGATCCAACCGTTGATCGGCTGCGGAATTCCTATATCTACCACCTCTCAAACTTTCAGCTCTATCCGACCGTCCAAACTCCGGAAACGTTCCGATTAGTGCATCACTTTTCGGATCTGTTTTCTGTGCGAAAACGAATCCAACCCGAGTTCGTCTTTTTTATGAACGAGATTTCGGACATCCCTTTTGAAGGAAGTTTTGTATGGGGTATTGTGTTTTGTTTCCGAACGCATCCCACTAACTTTAAGATCTTTTGAACATGATCTTCAATAGCATGCTGGTGTCAAACCAGTCCGGCAATATTGCTCCACGGCTGCCGACCTGCGCTAGACATGTCGTCACTTTGTTGAGCCAAACTCAACTTCTTTGGATCATCATCTCGGCAAGCCGAACAAGAGTCCGGCATCGCGAAGGATATATCATCACCAACAACGACGCCCCATGGATTACACGGAGCGGGCATACCGGCATCGCCGCACGGTCGCTTCATCAAGCCGGCATCGACCACGTCACGACCTGCAATGGCAGGGCCACACTATTGCTTCTTCAAGATGGTGTCCATCACGCCGACCTACTTTGACTCATCGGCTGACATCAAGGCTTCGACATCTCGGCTGGACCGGGGGCTTCGCCATGTCTTCATCAACCTACTCCGAACACTTCGGCGTCACTAGCCGACCAGCTCCGTCACGTTAGCTAGACCGAGGGCTTTGCCTCGGCGAGCCAACCTTTGCCAGCATTGCCATGCCGTCGTTTTATCGCCCATCAGGCAATGGGTGTGTGGATCGAGTCCCAATTTTGGGAATCACCTTCCTTTGTATTGCTACAACAAATAAACCAGGTGTTATTAATCCCAGTACTTTTTGCTTGTTTGGGTTCATTTTTCCCAAGGAATTACTACTCTGGTTTGTCCATCATATGTACACAGGTCTATCAAATGGCGGCCGCATTAACAACGGTCGCATGGTGGTTTGGTCAGTTTCCATACATAGTCCGGCGAACGCCGCATCCGGAGCTCGGACCGACCTGTGAATTCAGGCTTTGCCACGCCTTTACCGCATCACGCCGACGCCCTGCATCGACATTGACTTCGGCGCCAGGCCATATTTCTTTTATTACTCACTTTGCATAAATTATTTATTATGCAATGATTTTTTTAATTATCATTACTACTATTATCTCCGGTTTGCACTATTTTTGTGCACAGGAAAATGATCCGGGGACTTCGGCGTCACTCTGCTGGTCTGCATTGACCGTGCTATGTCACCACTTCGGCGTGTCAAGCTCTCCGCTCCGCCACCTCGGGACCGGCTTGGGGGATGGAACCTTGTCACACATCAAGCTCGGACCACGTCATCAATACCGAACACATTAACCAGCTAAGTCGCTTTCATGCTCAAAGCTTTAATTTCTAACTTGTGTTCGGTTCGACCAAGCATTATACTTTTTTGGAAAAAAGTTGCTTGTAAAAAATTTCCTTGTCCAAACTTTGTTTGTGACGCATAAATTCAAATACCCAATTCATTTGGGGGCTTCCTTCATGAAGCTTTTCCTCTTGCAAATGATTATACTTGTACGCTTCATTCCTTGTTCGTGTATTACGCCACAATATGCACCATATTGACTTAAGCGATTTGCAAGCTGGGTTGCCTCGCTCCTGTGTTTACCCCTATGTTCCCGATTGTTCGGCTAGGGAGTAAAGGGAGCACCTCTGCGATTGTCACGATCGGGTCATCCGAGCCGGACCCCAGACTGGGTGAAGCCGAAAGCTAGCGCTCTTATAGTTTTCAATGATGGTCGGCACACAACGGAACTCATGAGTACAAAAAATCTATTGCACAAGTATCATAATAACAATGAGCACCGAATAAAGGTATCAGTGGGGGTACTATTTTCTTCGAAGATGCTTCTTACACTTCGCAGTAATATAGCATAAGTTCCCTGAGCGCGCTTTGTCTGTTACAACCTTATGGCCTGATTGCCTGGTTATTGGAAACACCGTCGATATTCTCGACAGATGGAGTACATAACACTTTTCAGTCCTTGACCGAAGAGGGAGAAGCCGACGGTCGGTTAAGACACGTTTAAAGTTCGGTTGAACATAGATATGATATAAATACTTCGGTACATGCAATCATTCTTTTACCCAAGTCACTTGGGGGCTCTTAAATTTATATGAGCCGTTTTATGATAAGTGTTCTTCTTCTTAGTCGTTGCAAAGTTTTATTATTATTATTATTATTATTATTATTATTATTATTATCTATCACTCCTTTTTTCGACACGAGCGTGTGGTCACTAGCCGGGGAGCCTAATTTCTCTCCCAAAGTCGCTAGAGTTTAGTTTGCTAAACTGGCCTAATGAGAAGTACTCCGTCCTTGGGATAGGAGGTTGAAGCCGTAGGCTGACCCGCTTGAAGTCATGAGATAGGATGTATCATGTTAAAGCACGACAGAAGCACTTCTTTTGCTAAGGCCAATTTTCAGATTGGCACCAAACACTTGATCTTGTTCGGACGTCAAGTTTTTACTGGCGTTTTTTGGTTTTCCAAGCTTATGGCACTTTTAAACTATTTGTATGTTTTCAAGACAAGTCTCGCAGTGCAACGCCGGACACCTTTAGAGATTCGGCAAAAACATTCTCGGATATTGCTATATATGCATTGGTTTCGAATTGTGTCTTTGGTCAATATATGGGTTGCCTGGCTCCTACGCTTGCCTCCTACATTCCGCTTTGTTCGGCTAGGTGTGCAAAGGGAGAACCACTGCGATTGTGCTTCCAGCTCACATGGTTAAGCACCTCAGTGGAGAAAGCCAAAAACTGACTGTCACAATAAGCGTAAACTGGTCAGCGATCCGATGACAGTGTTAAATGACGGGCCATTCATAACAATGGCCGAAGTGTTTACGGCTTGACCTCGACTGTCGCCGAACACTTCCGGGCGCTATTAACTGGCCTCCCAAACTAAATCCTCGATATTTTGCTCTTACATTGGAGCTGAGGTTTCATGATCATGCTTAGCATGACAACCCAAAGAAAGGACCCGATAGCGGGACTATTTTCTTTGGAAGACATTTCTTCTGTTAAACAGTAATATAACATATCTCTCTGCATACCTTTGTTTACAAAACCGTATGGCCAGATTGCCTTGTTTGTTGTAAATCTTTGCCCTCATAAAGGCTTTATAAAGTACGACAAACACTCCTCGGCTATTGGACGAGGAGGTGGAAGCCGATGCTCGGTCAACAAAGTTTGGTACAATGCGGATCCGAGCATTAATGACGTAAAGTACTTGGACACATAGAGTCATTACACATAATTTGTGATTTTACTATGGATATCAATCCTTAATTCGGCCACCCGTGCCTGCATTAAGGCTCGGGGGCTACTGGGCTTCGGGCTTATTATTTACAAATATTAAAGGGGCACATCGATCCCCTGATCTGGTGTTGCCACCCGACCAGTGTCTCGGGGGCTACTGCATTGCCTGTCCAATGCAGAAAATTTTAAGTGTAATATAGTTTCTGAGGAGATTTTGATCCTCAGGTTGGTCGGCCGCACCCAGCCTGAGTCTTGAGGACTGAGCACGCCGCTTTTTGTGTCCCGAAGTATTCTGCCGAGCTAGGACTTGATCCTCAGACCGATTTTGCAAATCAACCTGAGTCTCAGCGGCTACTGGGATCAGCGGTTTATGTCATCCTTCATGTGCATCTCGGGTTTTAGACTGATACCCACCTTGAGGGCTACTGGCTATATATCTCGGCAGAGAATAAATTGCACCAATCAAAAATACTGACAAATGTCGGCCCACATTCGGGGTGGTGCACCACCTCGGAAGCAGTCCGGCATAAAGCTTGGGCGCTAGTGGCTGGCTCCATAGAGGGAATTTCCGGCATTAAGCTCGGCTAAACTGCTTCAAACTTCTTTGAACCTCGAATGCAGTCCGGCGTTGGAGCTCGGACGCAAGAGGACGCTGCCACCCGAGAACAACTGCAAACCCGAGGTGTGGCATAAAAATAACAAGGCATTGATAAAGGCCGGAAACTTAAAGGGGCTCCTCGGATACCCGACGTGTAAACTCGTCGAATGCATTTCGGCGATCCTCAAGATTGAAGATGAGAAGATTTGTTGAACCAGTTTTCAAGACCGACGACCGAAGATGAAGAATGGTTTGGAAGAATCGAGGAGCGTCCCTAACTTGAAGACCGGTTCAGGGGGCTACTGACGGTGTCCTGGACTAGGGGGTACTCACCATGTCATCTCCCGATCTGTTAGATTGGGCCGAGGACCCCCATGGCCGTATACTCATGGGCCAGTTCGGACGGCTGCCGCATACAAGGAAGATTCCACAAGACTTGGCGATCAAGACAAGGACTCCTCCCAACCGGCGTATTCGGCTAGGACTCTTGTTATCCTAGGCCTCTGGTGCATTATATAAACCGAGGCCAGGCTAGTCGATAGATCATATACAACATCAATCATACCATAGGCTAGCTTCTAGGGTTTAGCCTCTACAATCTCATGGTAGATCAACTCTTGTAATACTCATATCATCAATATCAATCAAGCAGGACGTAGGATTTTACCTCCATCAAGAGGGCCCGAACCTGGGTAAAACATCGTGTCCCCTGCCTCCTGTTACCATCCGCCTTAGACGCACAGTTCGGGACCCCTACCCGAGATCCGCCAGTTTTGACACCGACAATGGGCATCTCCATAGCTCGTTGATACGCCTAGTTGATGTGAGACTATCTTCCTCCCTTTTTGTCTTCTCCACAACCAGCATTCTATTCCACATATAGTGCTATATCCATGGCTCATGCTCATATATTGCGTGAAGATCGAAAAAGTTTTGAAAATTTCAAAAGTATGAAACAATTGCTTGGCTTGTCATCGGGGTTGTGCATGATTTAAATACTTTGTGCGGTGAAGATAGAGCATAGCCAGACAATATGATTTTGTAGGGATAGCTTTCTTTGGCCATGTTATTTTGAGAAGACATAATTGCTCTGTTAGTATGCTTGAAGTATTATTATTTTTATGTCAACATGAACTCTTGTCTTGAATCTTTTGAATCTGAATATTCATACCACAATTAATAAGATTTACCTTGAAATTATGCCAAGTAGCACTCCGCATCAAAAATTCTGTTTTTGTCATTTACCTACTCGAGGACGAGCAGGAATTAAGCTTGGGATGCTTGATACGTCTCCAACGTATCTATAATTTTTGATTGCTCGATGCTATATTATCTACTGTTTTGGACATTATTGGGCTTTATTATCCACTTTTATATTATTTTTGGGACTAACCTATTAACCGGAGGCCCAACCCAGAATTGTTGTTTTTTGCCTGTTTTAGGGTTTTGAAGAAAAGGAATATCAAACGGAGTCCAATCGGAATGAAACCTTCAGAAACGTGATTTTCTCATCAGATAAGATCCAGGAGACTTGGACCCTCCGTCAAGAAAGCCACGAGGCGGTCACGAGGGTGGAGGGCGCCCCCATAGGGTGCGCCCCCTGCCTCGTGGGCCCCTCGAAGCTCCACCGACGTACTTCTTCCTCCTATATATATATATCCACATACCCCAAACGATCAGATACGGAGCCAAAACCCTAATTCCACCGCCGTAACTTTCTGTATCCACGAGATCCCATCTTGGGGCCTGTTCCGGAGCTCCGCCGGAGGGGGCATCGATCATGGGGGGCTTCTACATCATCATCCAAGCCCCTCCGATGAAGTTTGAGTAGTTTACTTCAGACCTGCGGGTCCATAGTTAGTAGCTAGATGGCTTCTTCTCTCTTTTTGGATCTCAATACAATGTTCCCCCCTCTCTCGTGGAGATCTATTCGATGTAATCTTCTTTTTGTGGTGTTTTTGTTGAGACCGATGAATTGTGGGTTTATGATCAAGTCTATCGATGACTAATATTTGAATCTTCTCTGAATTCTTTTATGTATGATTGGTTATCTTTGCAAGTCTCTTCGAATTATCAGTTTGGTTTGGCCTACTAGATTGGTTGTTCTTGCCATGGGAGAGGTGCTTAGCTTTGGGTTCGATCTTGCGATGTCCTTTCCCAGTGACAGAAGGGGCAGCAAGGCACGTATTGTATCGTTGCCATCGAGGATAACAAGATGGTTTTTTTTATCATATTGCATGAAACTATCCCTCTACATCATGTCATCTTGCTTAAGGCGTTACTCTATTTTTAACTTAATACTCTAGATGAATGCTGGATAGCGGTCGATGAGTGGAGTAATAGTAGTAGATGCAGGCGGGAGTCGGTCTACTTGTCTCGGACGTGACGCCTATATACATGATCATACCTAGATATTCTCATAACTATGCTCAATTCTGTCAATTGCTCAACAGTAATTTGTTCACCCACCATAGAATATGTATGCTCTTGAGAGAAGCCACTAGTGAAACCTACGGCCCCCGGGTCTCTTTCTCATCATATCAATCTCCATCACTTTATTATTGCTTTGCTTTTTTACTTTGCCTTTTACTTTTCACTTTGCATCTCTATACCAAAAATACCAAAAATATTATTTATCATCTCTATCAGATCTCACTTTCGTAAGTGACCGTGGAGGGACTGACAACCCCTAAGAGCGTTGGTTGTGTTGAGCTATTGTTTTTGTGTAGGTACGAGGGACTCGTGCGTAGGCTCCTACTGGATTGATACCTTGGTTCTCAAAAAACTGAGGGAAATACTTATCCTACTTTGCTGCATCATCCTCTCCTCTTCGGGGAAATCCAACGCAGCGCTCAAGAGGTAGCATTAATCACATAGCGATGTGAACTGGAATATTGACTCTAGTAAACCCTTTGGGTGTTGGTCACATGGTGATGTGAACTGTGGGTGTTAATCACATAAAGATGTGAACTATTGGTGTTAAATCACATGGCGGTGTGAACTAGATTATTGACTCTAGTGCAAGCGGGAGACTAAAGGAAATATGCCCTAGAGGCAATAATAAAGTTGTTATTTCATATTTCCTTATATCATGATAAATGTTTATTATTCATGCTTGATACATCTCCAACGTATCTATAATTTTTGATTGTTCCATGCTATTATATTATCTATTTTGGATGTTTAATGGGCTTTAATATGTTCTTTTATATTATTTTTAGGACTAACCTATTAACCGGAGGCCTAGTGCCAGTTTCTGTTTTTTTGCCTATTTTAGTGTTTCTCAAAAAAGAAATACCCCACAGAGCTCCACCGACGTACTTCTTTCGCCTATATATACTCTTATACCCTAAAAACATCAGGGGGAGCCACGGAACCACTTTTCCACTACCGCAACCTTCTGTACATGTGAGATCCCATCTTGGGGCCTTTTTCGGCGATCTACCGGAGGGGGAATCGATCACGGAGGGCTTGTACATCAACACCATAGCCTCTCCGATGAAGAGTGAGTAGTTTACCACAGACTTTCGGGTCCATATTTATTAGCTAGATGGCTTCTTCTCTCTCTTTGATCTTCAATACAAAGTTCAACTCGATGTTCTTGGAGATCTATTCGATGTAATACTCTTTTGCGGTGTGCTTGCCGAGATCTGATGAATTGTGGGTTTATGAGCTTGATTATCTATGAATATTATTTTTTTCTTCTCTGAATTCTTATATGCATGAATTGATATCTTTGCAAGTCTCTTCAAATTATCAGTTTAGTTTGGCCTACTAGATTGATCTTTCTTGCAATGGGAGAAGTGCTTAGCTTTGGGTTCAATATTGCGGTGTCCTTTCCCAGTGACAGTAGGGGCAGCAAGGCGTGTATTGTATTGTTGCCATCGAGGATAAAAATATGGGGTTTATATCATAGTGCTTGAGTTTATCCCTCTACATCATGTCATCTTGCTTAATGCGTCACTCTGTTCTTATGAACGTAATACTCTAGATGAATGCTGGATAGCGGTCAATGTGTGGAGTAATAGTAGTAGATCAAGAATCGTTTCGATCTACTTGACACGGATGTGATGCCTATATTCATGATCATGGCCTTAGATAACTTCATAACTATGGACTTTTCTATCAATTGCTTGGCAGTAATTTCTTCACCCACCGTAATACAAGCTATCATGAGAGAAGCCACTACTGAAACCTATGGCCCCCGGGTCTCTTTCTTATTATATTGCATCTCTTTTATTATCGCATCTCGTTTACTATTTTGCAATCTTTACTTTCCAATCTATACAACAAAATACCAAAAATATTTATCTTATTATCTCTATCAGATCTCATTTTCGCAAGTGACCGTGAAGGGATTGACAACCCATTTATCGTGTTGGTTGAGACGTTCTTGATTGTTTGTACAGGTACTAGGTGACTTGTGTGTTCTCTCCTACTAGATTGATACCTTGGTTCTCAAAAACTAAGGGAAATACTTACGCTACTTTGCTGCATCACCTTTTCCTCTTCAAGGAAAAACAACCGCGTGCTCAAGAGGTAGCAAGAAGGATTTCTGGCGCCGTTGCCGGGGAGATCTACGCCAAGTCAACACATATCAAGTACCCATCATAAACTCTTCTCCCTCGCATTACATTATTTACCATTTTCCTCTCGTTTTACTCTCCCCTAGTTCACCTTTGCCGTTTTATCCGCCCTCTTCCGTTCGTCTCTTTTCGCTTGCTTCTTGTGTGTTGGATTGATTGTTTGTCACGATGGCTCAAGATAATACTAAATTGTGTGACTTTCCCAATACCAACAACAATGATTTTATTAGCACTCTGATTGCTCCTACTAACGATGCTGAATCTTGTGAAATTAATACTGCTTTGTTGAATCTTGTTATGAAAGATCAATTTACTGGCCTTCCTAGTGAAGATGCAGCTACCCATCTTAAAAACTTTGTTGATTTGTGCGATATGCAAAAGAAGAAAGATGTGGATAATGATATTGTTAAATTGAAGCTATTTCCGTTTTTGCTTAGAGATCGTGCTAAAACTTGGTTCTCTTCTTTGCCTAAAAATAGTATTGATTCATGGAATAAGTGCAAAGATGCTTTTATCTCTAAGTATTTTCCTCGTGCTAAAATTATCTCCCTTAGGAATGATATTATGAATTTTAAGAAACTTGATCATGAGCATGTTGCACAAGCTTGGGAGAGGATGAAATTAATGATTCATAATTGCCCTACTCATGGTTTGAATTTGTGGATGATTATACAAAAAATTTATGCCGGATTGAATTTTGCTTCTAGAAATCTTTTAGATTCGACCGCGGGTGGCACTTTTATGGAAATCACTTCAGGAGAAGCTACTAAACTCCTAGACAATATTATGGTTAATTATTCTCAATGGCACACTCAAAGATCCACTAGTATTCTACATGTTCTTCTAGTTTTCATGATAATAATGATGAAGATATAAAAGTGATTGATGTGTCTCCTATTAAATCTTTGCTTTCCAATATGTATCTTGATAAAGATGGGACTGGAGATGAGTCAACTTTAGTTAAAAGGCGTCCTAATGATTCGGAGTTTTTAGATCTTGATGCAAAAATTAATAAAAGTGGGATTGAAGAGATCAAAACTTTACATAGCAATGAACCCACTATTTTGGATTTCAAGGGATTTAATTATGATAATTGTTCTTTGATAGACTGTGTTTCCATGTTGCAATCCGTGTTAAATTCTCCTCATGCTTATGACCAAAATAAAGTTTTTTCTAAACATATCGTTGATGCTTTAATGTAGTCCTATGAAGAAAAGATTGAACTAGAAGTTTCTATCCCTAGAAAACTTTATGATGAGTGGGAACCTACTATTAAAATTAATATTAAAGATTATGAATGCCATGCTTTATGTGATTTTAGTGCTAGTGTTTCCATGTTTTCAAAAACTTTGTGTGATGTGCTAGGTTTTCGTGAATTTGACGATTGTTCTTTAAATTTGCACCTTGCAGATTCCACCATTAAGAAACCTATGGGGAGAATTAATGATGTTCTTATTGCTGCAAATAGGAATTATGTGCCCATAGATTTCATTGTTCTTGATATAGATTTCAATCCTAATGTCCTATTATTCTTGGTAGACCTTTCCTTAGAACGATTGGTGCAATTATTGACATGAAAGAAGGACATATAAGATTCCAATTTTCATTAAGGAAAGGCATGCAGAACTTTCCTAGGAAGAAAATGAATCTATTATGAGAGCTAATTATGGATTGCATACCAAAGATGACAATACCTAGATCTATTCTTACTTTTATGCCTAGCTAGGGGCGTTAAATGATAGCGCTTGTTGGGAGGCAACCAATTTTATTTTTGTTCTTTGATTTTTGCTCCTGTTTAGTAATGAATAATTTATATAGCCCCTGTTATGATTGTGTTTTTTATGTTTTAATTAATGTTGTGCCAAGTAAAGCCTTTAGGATCTTCTTGGGTGATTGTTGTTTGATCTTGCTGACAAAAATAGAAAGTATGCGCTCACGAAAATAATGTTATTTTTTTACCAGAGAGTGATAAAATACCAATTCTAACTACATTAGATCAATATACAAATTGTCCTGGTCGTCCTAACTTTTCAGAATTTTGGGAGTTACAGAAGTATTCGAAACCTACAAATTGCTACAGACAGTTCTGTTTTTGATAGATTCTGGTTTTCGCGTGTTGCTTGCTTATTTTTATGCATCTATGGCTAGTATCGGGGGTATCAACCATAGAGAAGTTGGAATACAGTAGGTTTAACACCAATATAAATAAAAAATGAGTTAATTACAATACCTTAAAGTGCTGGTTTATTTTCTTATACTAACGGGGCTCACGAGGTTTTCTGTTGAGTTTTGTGTTGTGAAGTTTCCAAGTTTTTGGGTAAAGATTTGATGGATTTTGGAACAAGGAGTGGCAAGAGCCTATGCTTGGGGATGACCAAGGCACCCCAAGGTAAAATTCAAGGACAACCAAAAGCCTAAGCTTGGGGATGCCCCGGAAGGCATCCCCTCTTTCATCTTCGTCTATCAGTAACTTTACTTGAGGCTATATTTTTATTCACCACATGATATGTGTTTTTCTTGGAGCGTCTTGTATGATTTGAGTCTTTGCCTTTTAGTTTACCACAATCATCCTTGATTACACACCTTTTGGGAGAGGCACGCATGAATCGGGATTTATTAGAACACTCTATGTGCTTCACTTATATCTTATGATCTATACATTTTTGCTCTAGTGCATCACTTATATCTTTTTAGAGCACGGTGGTGGTTTTATTTTATATAAATTATTGATCTCTCATGCTTCACTTATATTATTTTTATAGTCTTTTAGAACCGCATGGTAATTTTCTTTGGTTATAAAACTAGTCCTAATATGATGGGCATCCAAGATGGGTATAATAAAAACTTTCATATAAAGTGTGTTGAATAGTAGGAGAAGTTTGATACTTGATGATTGTTTTGAGACATGAGGATGGTGATATTAGAGTCATGCTAGTTGAGTAATTGTGAATTTGAGAAATACTTGTGTTGAGGTTTGCAAGTCCCGTAGCATGCACGTATGGTAACCGTTGTGTAACAAATTTGAAGCATGAGGTATTTATTTGATTGTATTCCTTATGAGTGGCGGTCGGGGATGAGCGATGGTATTTTCCTACCAATGTATCCCCCTAGGAGCATGCACATAGTGCTTGGTTTTTGATGACTTGTAGAATTTTGCAATAAGTATGTGAGTTCTTTATGACTAATGTTGAGTCCATGGATTATACGCATTCTCACCCTTCCACCATTGCTAGCCTCTCTAGGGCCGCGCAACTTTCGCTGGTACCATAAACCCACCATTTAGCTTCCTCAAAACAGCCACCATACCTATCTATTATGGCATTTCCATAGCTATTCGGAGATATATTGCCATGCTACTTTCCACCGTTCTGTTTATTATGACATGATCCATCATTGTCATATTACCTTGCATGATCATGTAGTTGACATCGTATTTGTGGCAAAGCCACCGTTCATAATTTTTCATACATGTTACTCTTGATTCATTGCACATCCTGGTGCACCTCCGGAGGCACACATATAGAGCATTGTCACATGTGAGGAAATAAAAAAATAGAAAGGCCAAATAAAAAAAGAGAAGGCCCAAAAAAATGAGAGAAAGAGAGAAGGGACAATGCTACTATACTTTTTCCACACTTGTGCTTCAAAGTAGCACCATGATCTTCATGATAGAGAGTCTCTTATTTTGTCACTATCATATACTAGTGGGAAATTTCCGTTAAAGAACTTGGCTTGTATATTCCAACAATGGGCTTCCTCAAATGCCCTAGGTCTTCGTGAGCAAGCAAGTTGGATGCACACCCACTTAGTTTCTTTTGTTGAGGTTTCATACATTTATAGCTCTAGTGCATCCGTTATGGCAATCCCTACTCACTCACATCGACATCTATTGATGAGCATCTCCATAGTCCATTGATACGCCTAGTCGATGTGAGACCATCTTCCTCCTTTTTGTCCTCTCCACAACCACCGCTCTATTCCACCTATAGTGCTATGACCATGGCTCACGCTCATGTATTGCGTGAAAGTTGAAAAGGTTTGAGTTTACTAAAGTATCAATCAATTGCTTGGCTTGTCATCGGGGTTGTGCATGATTTGAGTATTTTGTGTGACGAAGATGGTGCATGATCAAACTATATTATTTTGTAGGGATGAGCTTTCTTTGGCCATGTTATTTTGAGAGGACATAATTACATTGTTAGTATGCTTGAAGTATTATTATTTCGTATCTGAACATTCATGCCACAATAAAGAAAATTACATTGATAAATATGTTAGGTAGCACTCCACATCAAAAAATTCTGTTTTTATCATTTACCTACTTGAGGACGAGCAGGAATTAAACATGGGGATGCTTGATACGTCTCCAACGTATCTATAATTTTTGATTGTTCCATGCTATTATATTATCTATTTTGGATGTTTAATGGGCTTTAATATGCTCTTTTATATTATTTTAGGGACTAACCTATTAACTGGAGGCCATTGCCAGTTTCTATTTTTTTGCCTATTTCAGTGTTCCGCAGAAAAGGAATACACCATGGAGCTCCACCGATGTACTTCTTAAGCCTATATATATATTTTATACCCAAAAACATCAAGGGGAGCCACAAAACCACTTTTCCATTGCTGCAACCTTCTGTACTCGTGAGATCCCATCTTGGGGCCGTTTCCGGCGATCTACCAGAGGGGGAATCGATCACGAAGGGCTTCTACATCAACACCATAGCCTCTCCGGTGAAGCGTGAGTAGTTTACCACAGACCTTCGGGTCCATAGTTATTAGCTAGATGGCTTCTTCTGTCTCTTTGATATTCAATACAAAGTTCTCCTCGATGTTCTTGGAGATCTATTCGATGTAATACTCTTTTGCGGTGTGTTTGCCGAGATCCGATGAATTGTGGGTATATGAACTTGATTATCTATGAATTTTATTTGGTTCTTCTCTGAATTCTTATATGCATGATTTGATATCTTTGCAAGTCTCTTTGAATTATCGGTTTAGTTTGGCCTACTAGATTGATCTATCTTGCAATGGGAGAAGTTCTTAGCTTTGGGTTCAATCTTGCGGTGTCCTTTCCCAGTGACAGTAGGGGCAGCAAGGCACGTATTGTATTGTTGCCATCGAGGATAAAAGGATGGGGTTTATATCATATTGCTTGAGTTTATCCCTCTACATCATGTCATCTTGCTTAATGCATTACTCTGTTCTTATGAACTTAATACTCTAGATGCATGTTGGATAGCGGTCGGTGTGTGGAGTAATAGTAGTAGATGCAGAATTGTTTCGATCTACTTGACACGGACGTGATGCCTATATTCATGATCATTGCCTTACATAACTTCATAACTATGCACTTTTCTATCAATTGCTCGGCAGTAATTTGTTCACATACCGTAATACATGATATAATGAGAGAAGCCACTAGTGAAACCTATGGCCCCCGGGTCTCTTTCTTATTATATTGCATCTCTTTTATTATCACATCTCGTTTACTATTTTGCAATCTTTACCCTCCAATCTATACAAAAAAATACCAAAAATATTTATCTTATTATCTCTATCAGATCTCACTTTCACAAGTGACCGTGAAGGGATTGACAACCCCTTTATCGCGTTGGTTGCGAGGTTCTTGATTGTTTGTGCAGGTACAAGGTGACTTGTGTGTTGTCTCCTACTGGGTTGATACCTTGGTTCTCAAAAACTAAGGGAAATACTTACGCTACTTTGCTGCATCACCCTTTCCTCTTCAAGGGAAAACCAATGCATGCTCAAGAGGTAGCAGTGCTAGAATTGTATTAACCGGAAACTTGATACATGTGTGGATACATAGACAAAACACCGTGTCCCTAGTAATCCTCTACTAAACTAGCTCGTTAATCAAAGATGGTTAAGTTTCCTTACCATAGACATGTGTTGCCATTTGATGAACAGGATCACATCATTAGCAGAATGATGTGATGGACAAGACCCATACGTTAGCATACCATATTGATCGTTTAGTTTTATTGCTATTGCTTTCTTCATGTCAAATACATATTCCTTCAACTATGAGATTATGCAACTCTCGGATACCGGATGAATACCTTGTGTGCTATAAAACGTCACAACGTAACTAGGTGATCATAAAGATGCTCTACATGTATCTCCGAAGGTGTTTGTTGGGTTGGCATAGATCGAGATTAGGATTTGTCACTCCGAGTATCGGAGAGGTATCTCTGGGCCCTCTCGGTAATGCACATCAAAATAAGCCTTGCAAGCAATGTGAGTAATGAGTTAGTTACGGGATGATGTATTACGAAATGAGTAAAGAGACTTGCCAGTAATGAGATTGAACTAGGTATGAAGATACCGACGATCGAATCTCGGGAAAGTAACATACCGCTGACAAAGGGATAACGTATGTTGTCATTACGCTACGACCGATAAAGATCTTCATTGAATATGTGGGAACCAATATGAGCATCCAGGTTCTGCTATTGGTTATTTACCGGAGAGGTGTCTCGGTCATGCCTGTCGGATTTCGGGTTCCGGCAGACCCTTGAGGTTCGAACACTGGGTTGCGCGCGGAGATTTCGCCTTCTACCTACCTGCACCCCTCCGCCTCACTAAGATCTAAGCTATGGAAAGAACAACACAAGAGACACAGGGTTTATACTGGTTTGGGCCACCGTTGTGGTGTAATACCCTACTCCAGTGTGTGGTGTGGTGGATTGCCTCTTGGGCTGATGATGATGAGCAATACAAGGAAGAACAGCCTCGCGAGGGTCTGTTCTTGGCTGGGGGGATGAACTGCTAGGAGGAGTTCAGTCACCCTTCTCTCTCTCCCTTCTCGATTCTCTCTCTGATTTCGATCCCATCTCCGATCTCCCCTCTACCCTGTGGGTGGCTAGTGCTATTTATAGGCAAAGGCCCTGGGCCTCTTCCCAAATATTGAGCGGGAAGGGCGCCAACAATTGGCCATTTTGAAGGGGAACATCGGGTACACTTATCCTGACTAAAGTTGGTCCTCGCCTGCCAAAGGCTCTGGTGGTGATGCTGGCTTGGGCTCCACAATGACTTCCTCCCTGCCGTTGGACTGGTCTTGGTCTCGTTGCACCGAAACGGATGCCTTTGCTTGATGCTCTCGCCTGCGCTTGCTTCCTTTGCACCAAAGAGGAAAGGAGGACACTGCGCGGCTGGTGCCCGCCTGGCGCCTTTGGTCGTCATGGCTTGCGTCACGGGCACCTCGTGAGGTACCCCGCCTTGATCTCTCCGCCTCCTCGCGAGCCAGCTTGATGAGGCCGTGCCTGAGGAAGCTCCATGTCGTCCGCCCCGCGAGGCTTGGCCCCTCACAAGGGTCTTGGGTCTGTGTTGATGAAGATGGGCCGCGCTGGGCCCCCTTTTGAGCCACGCCGCGGGCCGCAGGAAGGCAAGTCCGGGGACCCCCATTCCCAGAACACCGACAGTAGCCCCCGGGCCCAAGGCGCGTCCGGACTTGGCCGTGCAGGGAGGCGAAAGGGCAAGACCTAAGCGCCGCGGGCCCTAACAGCCTGCGGCCTTGGGCGCCGCGTGGCGGTTGATTGGACGTGGGCGTCTCCACTTCCCACGGCACCTCGGCAACTGCACGGACTGGACAAGTCCCTGCATGCAAAGCGGGTCATGATTACCTGCGATCGTGGAGGTCGGCGGTTGGCCTTCGCCGGCCATAAGTACGGAACGGCGCAAGCCCTTCTAGTCCATCCCTTCTTGCTTCTCCTTCTTCCCGGTCCTTGCTCCGTCTTGCTACGATGGCTCCGATCCGCCGGTTCTCGGTGGCAGAGAAGGGAACGGCTCCCCGAGAGGAACCAGAACCGCTCCCGCCGAAGAAACGGCTCGCCCTCCGCGGCCGGGACGAGGGGGTCCATCAGGTGGTGTCGAGGCCCTGGTGCGAGCGGCCACCGCCGGGGTTCCCGCTTCCCTTGTACGCCCACATCGAGGGCTCTAAAGGAGTCGATGCCGATCGCCACAGGCGGCGCCGCCGTCGGCGCCGACGGGTCACGAAGGTGTGGGTCATCCCGCTGGGGTCCACACCGAGGGCTCCCGAGAGTTCGTGCTCCACGCCGCCATGCCTCCTCAGTCTTGGATTCACCTTCCTCCCTTCTTCGCCTCCATCATCCCGCAGGGAGAACTCCTGAAGCTTTGGCTGCAGCACGCCGGCTGCAGCACCCTCGTGACCGAGGCAGAGGTCGCGGTCGTTGCCCCGGGCGAGGTCTTCATGACTCGAGTATGGAGCGAAATCGCCCGGGTTTGCAGGACAAGAGGCGCCCTCGCGACCCACTTGGAGTACGACGGTGCTTCGGTGATGTTCTTCAAGGTCTTCGATGCTAACGGGCGCCGGATGGAGTGCTGCCCCAGGAGAGGTGGTCGGGACCCTGCTACGGCGAGGACTGGGCTCGCCGACGGCTCCCTTGGCGGCTCCTCAGGCG
Source organism: Triticum urartu (assembly GCF_003073215.2). Classification (NCBI taxonomy): domain Eukaryota; kingdom Viridiplantae; phylum Streptophyta; class Magnoliopsida; order Poales; family Poaceae; genus Triticum; species Triticum urartu. Next base: position 582,887,037 of record NC_053023.1, on the reverse strand, counting down.
GCGGAGGTGTCGGAGGTTCCAGCGACTCCGGCGAGCTCTTCGCGACTCCGGAGACGAGCGACGACAGCTACGAGCCCCCGAGCCGGCGCCGCTCCTGGAGTAGGGCGGGCTCATCAGGCCGTCGCCGACTCTGATCTAGATGGGGTTGGCGCCGGTGCTTGATGGCCCACTGTTGATGATGGCGTCTTTTGCATGGGCGCGTGTAGTGATCAAAGACGCGTCCCGTGGGGGCTTGTAAGGTGCTTGTGATCCTGTTTTGTTAATATAACCCTTGTCGTAGAATTGTGCGAGTTGCTCATTCCGTCTTAGCTCAGTTCTCCCTTTCGAACCTCACGAGGGCTTGGTGCTCTACGCCGACAGGTCCCAGTCCCAAGGCGGCTTCAGCCGTCGCTGGTATGCTAGGTCGCGATGCCGTGGTCAAGTCCAGGAGGTGAGCGACCCGGGGTCCGGTAAGAGCCCCTGAGTCGCGATGCTCAGGAGGTCCCCTTTGGCGCTCAAGCAGCCGTCGTTCGGTGAGAAAGGAGAGCGGCGTCGCTAACACGGGATTGCATTAGGTGCGGGGATGGTGCCACGGTAGCTGGTGCTTCCGGGTGGTGACTTATCTCAAGAATCAGGGGCCGCTCTTTGGTGTGTCGCCGGGTCTGTGCATCGGCAGGCGTGAGGTTGCTCGGCGAGGTCCTCGCGTGTCCCTCCCCTCTCGCCTTTGCTCCCCTTTCTGCTCTACGTCCTCGGGTCCCGGCCCTCGAGCGAGTCTCAGCCGTCGCTGGTATGCCAGGTCGCGATGCCGTGGACAAGGCCAGAGGGTGAGGGCTGGAGAGCCAGTAGGAGCCCTAAGTCGCGATGCTCAGGCACCCCCCTTTAATGTGCAAGCGGTTCGCGCGGATGAGAGTGAAGGAGACACCGTAAGGGCCTCGCCTGACGCAGCTCCTTTAGGAGATCCTGTGGACCCATCATAGAAAGAACGAGGGGTTGCCATGACAATTGACAGTCAGCCGTTGGTTGCTTCCGAGGGGCGATGAGGCACTGAAGGCTTGACGAGGTGGCGCCATGCGGGGCTGCCGCGGCCAGAGCTCAGCCATTCAGGTTTGTCGGTGTTGCAGGGACGGAGCCATGCGCAAGCGTCGTGTCGTTTGGGAGCAGCTCCGTCAATTGGCGTCAGTTGAGCGGGCAACTAGGTCAAACACATTAGCCGCGAAGGAGTGGATTCATTCAAATAGATGCTGGGAAGGCGGACATCACTGGGTCAGGCTCGAGCGACTTGGGGATGATGCAGCCCGAGGGGCGCCCCCAACAAGGTAAGCTAACAGCATAAAATAAAAGGGATACATGTGTAACGCCCTCGATGCGGCTATATCTCCCACGTGCCGAAGCACGACTTAGAGGCATAACCGCATTGAAAGCAATGTCGCAAGTGAGGTAATCTTCACACAACCCATGTAATACATAAGGGAAAGAGATACATAGTTGGCTTACAATCGCCACTTCACACAATTACATGAATAAAGCATTACAACATCCAAATACAATCAAGGTCCGACTACGGAACCAAAATAAAAGAAGAACCCCAAATGCAACAAGGTCCCCGATCGACCCCAACTGGGCTCCACTACTGATCGACTGAAACGAAACAACACAAAGGACAAGATCTTCATCGAGCTCCTCCTGAGCTCAGTTGCGTCACCGGCACGGTTCAACGGCACCTGCAAGCTGGTTTTTGGAAAGTATCTGTGAGTCACGGGAACTCAGCAATCTCACACCCTCGCGATCAAGACTATTTAAGCTTAATAGGTAAGGCAAGGAAAATATGTGGAGCTGCAGCAAGCGACTAGCATATATGGTGGCTATCCTATTCGCAAAAGAGAGCGAGAAGAGGAGGCAAAGCGCGATCGATAAAAGTATGATCAAGAAGTGATCCTAGAACAACCTACGTCAAGCATAACTCCAACATCGTGTTCACTTCCCGGACTCTGCCGAGAAGAGACCATCACGGTAACACACGCGGTTGATGCATTTTAATTAAGGTCAACTTCAGGTTTTCTACAACCGGACGTTAACAAATTACCATCTGCCCATAACCGCGGGCATGGCTTTCGAAAGTTCAAATCCCTGCAGGGGTGTCCCAACTTAGCCCATCACAAGCTCTCACGGTCAACGAAGGATATTCCTTCTAGCGGGAAGACCCGATCAGACTCGGAATCCCGGTTACAAGACATCCTCGACAATGGTAAAACAAGTCCAGCAAGACCACCCGATGTGCTGACATCCTGATAGGAGCTGCACATATCTCGCTCTCAGGGCAACACCAGATGAACACTACATACAGCTAAAACCAGCCCTCGGGATGCGCGACTCCCAAGGGAAAAAGGCTAGGTGGTGAATGGTAAAACCAAGGTTGGGCCTTGCTGGAGGAGTTTTATTCAAGGCGAACTGTCAAGGGGTTCCCATTATAACCCAACCGCGTAAGTAACGCAAAATCCGGGAACATAACACCGATATGACGGAAACACGGGCGGCAAGAGTGGAACAAAACACCAGGCATAAGGCCGAGCCTTCCACCCTTTACCAAGTACATAGATGCATTAATTAAATAAGAGATATTGTGATATCCCAACAAGTAACCATGTTCCAACAAGGAACAACATCTCCATGTTCCAACAAGGAACAAACTTCAATCTTCACCTGCAACTAACAACGCTATAAGAGGGGCTGAGCAAAGCGGTAACATAGCCAATCAACGGTCTGCTAGGACAAGGTGGCTTAGAGGCTTGGTTCAACAATATAGGGGGCATGAAAAGCAAGTGGTAGGTATCGCAGCATAGGCATAGCAAAAGAGCGAGCATCTAGCAAAGCAAAGATAGAAGTGATTTCGAGGGTATGGTCATCTTGCCTGAGATCCCGCAAGGAAGAAGAACGATTCCATGAAGAAGACAAACGGACGTAGTCGAACGAATCCTCACAACACGATGTTATCGGAACCAACCCGAAGAAGCAACACCGGAAAGAAAGAAAACAACATGGTAAACAACCACCACATAAGCATGGCATGATGCACAACCAAGTATGATGCATGTCCGATTTAATGAAACATGGCATGGCAAAGTGCACAAGCAATTCTACAAATTAAGTGGAGATCAAAATGACGGAACACCACATCAATTATTTAGTTCACTCTCGGTTAGGTACTCAACAATATTAAATGTTGGTTAACATGGCAAGAGGTGAGGCATGACAAAACTACACCATCTAAACAATTTAAATGGGGCCGGATATAACAAATAACGAATCCGATAAATCCCCATATGCATTTAGCAATTTGGTTCAACAACAATTTTTAAACATTTAAATGTTATTATCATGATGCGAATGACATGTGCAAGTTTTATGCAATTTTAAGAAAAGTTGACAAGAGCATATTAAGAAGCATTTGATCGCCATGGCGGAACAAAAGGGGTGTCACGACAACTCATTGAGATGTCGGTGCAAGAGAAAATGTGGATGAACGGATCATGCGAGGATGGTGGGGTAATCCCGGATACCAGTTTTCCCCTGGGTCGACAGCATGGCAACCAAGGAGGAACGACGAACGTACACGGGCGAAAACAACAACTAAACATGCATATCATACAACACATGCTTTCATCCACAGGTCATCGTCTCGGCGGTTATACCTTCCAGGCGCATTCTCGGAGCGGTTCGGGTTCGTAGAGGAAGTAGTCACCCACATTGACGGTAGTTTTACACGGGCTTTCAGCCACGGAAGTAGGCGTACAACGTTTTCGTAGAGGGACTTGACGAATCCGAGTAACTTGGGTTCGACGGTGGTCGTTCACATCCATAGTCGCACAAGGTTCCGTAAATGTTCGGGGTCTTGACGAGGAACTCGGCGTTTCGATGCGATGTAGGGGTACAAGTCGAAGGTCGTCGTGGTACTTGGTGTAACATAGGTCTCCGGGGTCGTCGGGTACATGTTCACATTGTAGCCGTACACGTCGAGGGTCTTATCGGAACCTCGTCAACGTTCGAGATCCACCTTGACGATCCGAAGAGGTACTTGGCGTCATGGTACTTGGGTCTTGGCGGTTCGTCGTGTAGTCGTACATGTATCGTAGAGGAACTTGGTCTTGCGAAGAGATACTTGACGGTAGTGGTACATGACGCGTTCGAGGGTCGTTCATGTCATGGTACTTGGCAAAATCCTCGGAGAAGGTGCTTGACGGTCCGGGTACGGTTCTTGGTGTCTCATCCTTGCTGATCCAAAACACACGCGAGACGGAAGGCCTCTAGTGGGCAGCAGCAAGGCAGGGACGGGAGGATCCGACCCAACGCGACCGGATCTGGCGATCTCCGGTGACGAACGTAGCAGGGCGGCGACGTGATGCTTGACAGCAAGGACTTGAAGCGAGGAGGAGGCCACGGCAGGAGGTCGGCGACGTTGTTGAGCAAGGTAGGGGCTCTGGTCCACTGCCATTGTTGACGCCGACACCGCAGACGAGGCAGGGAGACAGCGCGGTGCTCGCCGGAGATAGAGCCGGCGGTGGAAGGCGGCCCTGGTGCGGGCACCATGGCCGGAGGCGGGGAGGTACTTGGGCGGCGGGAGGAGCAGCTCCAGCAGGACGAGGGACTCGGCGACGTGGACTTGGGGCGCCGGTGACGGGCGACGTCTGCGGGCGCAGAGGACGACGGCTGCAGGCGCGGGTGCTCGAGGAGAGGCCGAGGGTGGCTGGAACCGACCAGAGGCGACGCCCTACGGCGCGGGGACGAGGCAGGAGGCGGCTCGGTCTGCGGCTCTCGGATGCTCCGGCGTGGGCGGAGCCGGCGCGAGGAAGAGGAGCCTGGCATGGCTCCCGCTTGAGGTGGCCTTCCTGGAGGAGCTCGGCGGCAGCTGTCGCAGGCCGGCGCGGTGGAGGAAAGGGAGGCCCGCGCGAAGGGAGAGCGACGGGGAGGCATGGGCCAGGAGATCCATGGATCGGGATGGTGGTGCAGCGCTGCTCTCCCTCTCTCTCTCTCTGACGGCGCACGCACAGGAGGAAGGGATCGATGGGGGGAGATGGGGATCGATGCAGGGAGGTTAGGGTTACCACGGGGAGCGACTGGGCTAGAGGTCGGGAAGCAAGATGGGACTTGGGGGCCGGCCCAGGGAGAGGGAAGTGGCCAGAGGCCTGCTGGCTGGACGGGCTTCGCTTGAGCTGGGCTCTCTCTTTCTCTACTCTCCTCTCTTAACCAAAAAGAGAAAAGAAAAAAATAGATAGAAGAAGAAAAATGGAAAGAGAGGGTATGGATGGAATTTGGGCATGGGAGTAATTTCCACGGACTCGCAAAAATGCGCATGTTCCAAGAAAATGGAGTGGGCATTTTTGAAAGTTTTAAATTCAAACTCATTTGATTTAAAATCAAATGGTTTGAATAGGAAGTGAGGGTTAGGAAGGTCCAAAAATGTTCGGATTTTTGGTGGAGCTCCGAGAAATGGGGAAAGGATAAAAAGCAAAGTTTGGGGACCTAAACTTGAAGAGAGAAAAGGCATGTGATTATTTGCAAGTGTGTTCATGGGTGATTCCGAAAATGGGATATTGAATATAGCTCCGTAATAATGGGAGGATAGGTTATAAAGAGAATCACCATGTGAATTCCCTCGGTTTAAATGGACCGAAGATCCATGCAATTTATTTAGTGAGTTTTAAAACGGGTTGCATGATGACGAACATGTATGCAGATGAAATGCACATGATGACATGATATGCAATGCATGACACGCAAGCAATGACAAGGCAACAACAGCGAATTACTGGACGACACCTGGCACATCGGTCTCGGGGCGTTACAGCACTCCACCACTATGAGAGGATCTCGTCCCGAGATCTAGGATGGCACCGGAGGGAAACGGAAGAGGAAGAGAAAAGGTAAAACTAAGTTGCTTCTTTGACAAACGAGTGAAACCAAGGAACCTTGCGAGGTTGAAAAAATTTGAGAAAGAACACAACGAAGGTGAATAAGGTCGAAAACACTCCGATAGAAAAGAGGAACAAAGAACATTGGGAAAAACCTTGAGGTTGGAGGGCAAGATATATATTGAAACCACTCCGGTTAAGAAGTTAAGCAAGACTTGATAATATTAAAAGAACTTGAGCAAAAGGGTACAACACTCCGGTTAAATGGATAAGCATGAAAAGAACAAGAACCTGACAAGAACAGAAGAAGGTTTGAATAGAGCAATATCACAATGCCTCCGGAACAGAAGTGAGAATGGAATGGAATGAACGATGAGAAACAAGATCTTGAGGGAGCACGCTTAGAACAAATGGTAGAACGGAGTTGTTGGAAAACCAACAATGAAAAGAATAAGCTTGATATGGTCTTTTGGAATACATCTCAAATTATGAGGTGACAACCTGCCACTCAAGGGAAAAGAATTGGATTGATAAGAACAAAGAGACGAGAAACTTATTTCACCGGGAGGATAAACGAAGAACTTGGATCATTTATAAGTACCATAAGTAGCAACACTCCTTAGGGAAGGCTTTAGGTGTGCCATGACACAAGATAACTCCAATGAAGAGATTGATGGATTTAAAATACCCCATTCTTAACAACCTGTGAATCATGAAACATGAATTCAAATTATCAAGAATGACATAATACCACCTCAAATGATACAGTAGAAGGAATTGCACTCCGGATTGCAAGAAGAAGAAAGCTTGAACTCCTCTGAAAATAATCTTGATGAATGTTTCTAGAACGGATTAAGTCCTTGATGAACTATCATGTAGAACTCCACGACGAACTCCGTTAAACAAAAGAATGATCAAACGGAAGGAAAGAGAAGTTGAAAACACAAAGTGAAACCTTGTAATGATTAGATGGATCTCCGTGATAATTAGAGCTTGGTACGCCGAGAAAGAAAAGATGAACAAAAGAAAATCAAGAATTTGTTGAGCCTCCAGAATAAAGAATTAAATTCACTCGATGCAACAAGAATAAGAATTACATTATGCTTATCCTTCACCGATTCAAATTGATGACAACCAATGGAATTGGCATACTACTTATTCTCGTAGAAAGGATTAAGATAGATAATGCGCAAACTTGAAGAGGCCTTCGATGATCCACCGGTAGGATTTGAAAGAACGGAAGTATGATAACGTAAGAAGAGGAATCTTGAACAAACCACCGTAAGAATTGAAAATGAACGAAGAAAAGATAAAGAAACACCAGAAAGAATTAGCAAATGAACGAAGAAGCTTGAGGGGATTTAGATACATCAGAACGAAGAGATCAAGAACTGATTAGAGGATATTTGATTGATGCACCGGTAAGATAGGAGAATGATAACTGGCAGCTGAGAATGAATAAACCTGAATTGATGGACTCCGGATAACAAACTAAGAAGACTCTTGAAATTCTCCGGATAGGTGAAAAGAATTCTCATGATCAAAACAATTACGAGAGGATGGCAACAAGCTAGAATCACGAATCTTGAAGAGAATGGAGCAAGATTAAAGAGAAACTCTTCTTCGGTCTTCAAATGTTGAGAATGATGACGAGAAACACCACCAAGAATTATTTAGACCTACGGAAGAATCAAGACGAAGAGGTTGAGCCAACGATGAAAAGAATTAGAAAATGATCTTGGAGAAGGCATTTGACTGATGATAACTCATTCTTATGCCAAACTTTAAAAATAAATTTGAGGATAGCTCCGGGAAAATAAGAAGAGTCAGGTAAGATCCTGGGAAAAGACCTGTGTGTTAGGGCCCACTCAAAAGAAACACCGTTGAATGATTTGAAAGAGAGGTTGCACCAGTTGAATTACATGACTTGAATGAGATAACAACCTCGAGAGATCTTGAATGAATGCAGAGTGGAAAACACGAATCTTCGAGATATCTTGAGCACCCCGGAACAATTAAATAGCGAGAAGTTAATGAATACGAGGTGCACCGGAACGAGAAAAAAGGATATGATCAACACGAAAGCTTGAGTTGAATCCACCGGAGAAGAAAATGAGTGACGAGAGACGAACTTGAAGCTTCGTTAGCATCTTCCTGAGAATCAACGGATAAGGACATTGACGGAAAAGAATGGAGAGACTTCCCATCAATAAAAGGATACTTGAATAAGAAATCTGAGTCCTCAAAGAAAAAAGGGAGGGTGGGCGGGAAAACAAAGGCAACTTGGAGAAGAATGAAACAAACACCGTTGAGAAGACTTGAGTTGATCTTGCGGATGTTGAAATGATCTGATCCATTGGAAGAGAAGCACACCGGTTAAAAGGATTGACAAAATGATCTTGATTATCAAGAAGGATTAGTATTCACATCGGAGTATGAGAACACCGCTTTGGGAAGGTATGGAATCAACATTTGACATTGAAGCAACTCGAATACCACAACTCAAAACAAAACAAAGGATTGGCTTGCAAAATAAGCCGGAACAAACATATGATAGAGATTTCATCCGAAGTTTTCGTGGTGGGGTCTACACGGGCTCGATCGTACAGCACCATCATGTACAAGGCAGTGCACATGACATACGAAGCGTCCCTGAGTCGGCATAGTCAAGGACTCTTTAAGACACAACGAGACCACTGTAAAACCGGCCGTGGATAGGCGGATCACTAGACGTCGAACCCCAATTTCATATCATACATCTGTCGGAAAGATATCCTAAGAGCTACTTGAATTCCCACTTATAAACTCCCGAAATTTTCCGGTTATGCAATCAGGTGTTGGGGATACAGGGGAAGCATAATATCTCACCCAAATCTAGCAAATCCTACATCCAGCTGTATCCATCCTTCAACACATAACCAAGAAACCTTCGGAAATCATCTACCTCAACCTTCGAAAAGCATCCGTTATACGAGTTATGGCAATACTCCCGAACTCCCGCCCCAGTACTGGGTGGCGTCGAGGTTATCTCACCAACAACTGCACAAAAGAGATTTTCGATGTCGGCGAAACTAAACTCAGGTATTCTAGAACTGCAACGATAAAATTGTGACGACAACACCTCGGAGCTCAACTCCCCGGGACACTGCCACAACCCCTAAATGTCAGGAGGCACCAAGAACAATGTTCTCGTCACAAAACCATCGGAACGATTCCAAGATACCCGCGTGATCCTAAATTTTTTTTAGTGAAATTTGAGAAGAGAAGAGTCAAAACTCTATGTCAGGATGCCTCACCAGAGCGATGAAGGGACTGGGGAGTAAAAAGAATTCCTAAACTCTCTGATATATAATTCCTAAATGACTCAAAACATTTTTTCTAGACTCAGGAATGGCAGCTAATTCGATCAAGCAGTGGCGGCTCCTAAGGTCGGGGAAGGCTCTGATTACCAACTTGTAATGCCCTCGATGTGGCTATATCTCCCACGTGTCGAAGCACGACTTAGAGGCATAACCGCATTGAAAGCAATGTCGCAAGTGAGGTAATCTTCACACAACCCATGTAATACACAAGGGAAAGAGATACATAGTTGGCTTACAATCGCCACTTCACACAATTACATGAATAAAGCATTACAACATCCAAATACAATCAAGGTCCGACTACGGAACCAAAATAAAAGAAGAACCCCAAATGCGACAAGGTCCCCGATCGACCCCAACTAGGCTCCACTACTAATCGACTGAAATGAAACAACACAAAGGACAAGATCTTCATCGAGCTCCTCCTGAGCTCAGTTGCGTCACCGGCACGGTTCAACGGCACCTGCAAGCTGGTTTTTGGAAAGTAATCTGTGAGTCACGGGGACTCAGCAATCTCACACCCTCGCGATCAAGACTATTTAAGCTTAATAGGTAAGGCAAGGAAAATATGTGGAGCTGCAGCAAGCGACTAGCATATATGGTGGCTATCCTATTTGCAAAAGAGAGCGAGAAGAGGAGGCAAAGCGCGATCGATAAAAGTATGATCAAGAAGTGATCCTAGAACAACCTACGTCAAGCATAACTCCAACACCGTGTTCACTTCCCGGACTCTGCCGAGAAGAGACCATCACGGTAACACACACGGTTGATGCATTTTAATTAAGGTCAACTTCAGGTTTTCTACAACCGGACGTTAACAAATTCCCATCTGCCCATAACCGCGGGCATGGCTTTCGAAAGTTTAAATCCCTGCAGGGGTGTCCCAACTTAGCCCATCACAAGCTCTCACGGTCAACGAAGGATATTCCTTCTAGCGGGAAGACCCGATCAGACTCGGAATCCCGGTTACAAGACATCCTCGACAATGGTAAAACAAGTCCAGCAAGACCACCCGATGCGTCGACATCCTGATAGGAGCTGCACATATCTTGTTCTCAGGGCAACACCAGATGAACACTACGTATAGCTAAAACCAGCCCTCAAGTTTCCCCGAGGTGGCCCCACAGTCTACTCAGTTCGGACCAACACTTAAACAAGCACTGGCCCGGGGGGGTTAAAAATAAAAATGACCCTTGGGCTGGCCTAACCCAAGGGAAAAAAGGCTAGGTGGCGAATGGTAAAACCAAGGTTAGGCCTTGCTGGAGGAGTTTTATTCAAAGCGAACTGTCAAGGGGTTCCCATTATAACCCAACCGCGTAACGAACGCAAAATCCGGGAACATAACACCGATATGACGAAACTAGGGCGGCAAGAGTGGAACAAAACACCAGGCATAAGGCCGAGCCTTCCACCCTTTACCAAGTATATAGATGCATTAATTAAATAAGAGATATTGTGATATCCCAACAAGTAAACATGTTCCAAAAAGGAACAACATCTCCATGTTCCAACAAGGAACAAACTTCAATCTTCACCTCCAACTAACAACGCTATAAGAGGGGCTGAGCAAAGCGGTTAAACATAGCCAAACAACGGTTTGCTAGGACAAGGTGGGTTAGAGGCTTGGTTCAACAATATAGGGAGGCATGATAAGCAAGTGGTAGTATCGCAGCATAGGCATAGCAAAAGAGCGAGCAACTAAGCAAGCAAAGATAGAAGTGATTTCGAGGGTATGGTCATCTTGCTGAGATCCCGCAAGACAAGAAGAACGAGTCCATGAAGAAGACAAACGGACGTTAAGTCGAACGAATCCTCACAACACGACGTTATCGAAACCAACACGAAGAAGCAATACCGGAAAGAAAGCAAACAACATGGTAAACAACCACCACATAAGCATGGCATGATGCACAACCAAGTATGATGCATGTCCGATTTAATGAAACATGACATGGCAAAGTGCACAAGCAATTCTAAAAATTAAGTGGAGATCAAAATGACGGAACACCACATCAATTATTTAGTTCACTCTCGGTTAGGTACTCAACAATATTAAATGTTGGTTAACATGGCAAGAGGTGAGGCATGACAAAACTACACCATCTAAACAATTTAAATGGGGCCGGATATAACAAATAACGAATCCGATAAATCCCCATATGCATTTAGCAATTTGGTGCAACAACAATTTTTAAACATTTAAATGTTATTATCATGATGCGAATGACATGTGCAAGTTTTATGCAATTTTAAGAAAAGTTGACAAGAGCATATTAAGAAGCATTTGGTCACCATGGCGGAACAAAAGGGATGTCACGACAACTCATTGAGATGTCGGTGCAAGAGAAAATGTGGATGAACGGATCATGCGAGGATGGTGGGGTAATCCCGGATACCGGTTTTCCCCTGGGTCGACGGCATGGCAACCGAGGAGGAACGACTAACGTACACGGGCGAAAACAACAACTAAACATGCATATCATACAACACATGCTTTCGTCCACGGGTCATCGTCTCGGCGGTTATACCTTCCAGGTGCATTCTCGGAGCGGTTCAGGTTCGTAGAGGAAGTAGTCGTCCACGGCGACGGTATTTGTACACGGGCCTTCAGCTACGGAAGTAGGCGTACAACGTTTTCTTAGAGGGACTTGACGAATCCGAGTAACTTGGGTTCGACGGTGGTCGTTCACATCCATAGTCGCACAAGGTTCCATAAATGTTCGGGGTCTCGACGAGGAACTCGGCGTTTCGATGCGATGTAGGGGTACAAGTCGAAGGTCGTCGTGGTAGTTGGTGTAACATAGGTCTCCGGGGTCGTCGAGTACACGTTCACATTGTAGCCATACACGTCGAGGGTCTTATCGGAACCTCGTCAATGTTCGAGATCCACCTTGACGATCTGAAGAGGTACTTGGCGTCATGGTACTTGGGTCTTCGCGGTTCATCATGTAGTCGTACATGTATCGTAGAGGAACTTGGTCTTGTGAAGAGGTACTTGACGGTAGTGGTACTTGACGCGTTCGAGGGTCGTTCATGTCATGGTACTTAGCAAAATCCTCGGAGAAGGTGCTTGACAGTCCGGGTATGGTTCTTGGTGTCTCATCCTTGCTGATCCAAAACACACGCGAGACGGAAGGCCTCTAGTGGGCAGCAGCAAGGCAGGGATGGGAGGATCCGACCCAACGCGACCGGATCTGGCGATCTCCGGTGACGAACGTAGCAGGGCGGCGACGTGATGCTTGACAGCAAGGACTTGAGGCGAGGAGGAGGCCACGGCAGGAGGTCGGCGACGTGGTGGAGCAAGGTAGGGGCTCCGGTCCACTGCTATTGTTGACGCCGGCACCGCGGATGAGGCAGGTAGACAGCGCGGCGCTCGCCGGAGATAGAGCCGGCGGTGGAAGGCGGCCCTGGTGCGGGCACCATGGCCGGAGGCGGGGAGGTACTTGGGCGGCGGGAGGAGCAGCTCCAGCAGGACGAGGGACTCGGCGACGCGGACTTGGGGCGCCAACGACAGGCGACGTCTGCGGGCGCAGAGGACGACGGCTGCAGGCGCGGGTGCTCGAGGAGAGGCCGAGGGTGGCTGGAACCGACCAGAGGCGATGCCCTACGGCGCGGGGACGAGGCAGGAGGCGGCTTGGTCTGCGGCTCTCGGATGCTCCGGCGTGGGCGGAGCCGGCGCGAGGAAGAGGAGCCTGGCATGGCTCCCGCTTGAGGTGGCCTTCCTGGAGGAGCTCGGCGGCAGCTATCGCAGGCCGGCGCGGCGGAGGAAAGGGAGGCCCGCGCGAAGGGAGAGCGACGGGGAGGCATGTGCCAGGAGATCCATGGATCGGGACGGTGGTGCAGCGCTGCTCTCCCTCTCTCTCTCTGACGGCGCACGCACAGGAGGAAGGGATCGATGGGTGGAGATGGGGATCGATGCAGGGAGGCTAGGGTTACCACGGGGAGCGACTGGGCTAGAGGTCAGGAAGCAAGATGGGACTTGGGGGCCGGCCCAGGGAGAGGGAAGTGGCCAGAGGCCTGCTGGCTGGACGGGCTTCGCTTGAGCTGGGCTCTCTCTTTCTCTACTCTCCTCTCTTAACCAAAAAGAGAAAAGAAAAAAATAGATAGAATAAGAAAAATGGAAAGAGAGGGTATGGATGGAATTTGGGCATGGGAGTAATTTCCATGGACTCGCAAAAATGCGCATGTTCCAAGAAAATGGAGTGGGCATTTTTGAAAGTTTTAAATTCAAACTCATTTGATTCAAAATCAAATGGTTTGAATAGGAAGTGAGGGTTAGGAAGGTCCAAAAATGTTCGGATTTTTGGTGGAGCTCCGAGAAATGGGGAAAGGATAAAAAGCAAAGTTTGGGGACCTAAACTTGAAGAGAGAAAAGGCATGTGATTATTTGCAAGTGTGTTCATGGGTGATTCCGAAAATGGGATATTGAATATAGCTCCCTAATAACGGGAGGATAGGTTATAAAGAGAATCACCATGTGAATTCCCTCGGTTTAAATGGACCGAAGATCCATGCAATTTATTTAGTGAGTTTTAAAATGGGTTGCATGATGACGAACATGTATGAAAATGAAATGCACATGATGACATGATATGCAATGCATGACACGCAAGCAATGACAAGGCAACAACAGCGAATAACTGGACGACACCTGGCACATCGGTCTCGGGGCATTACAACATGCTGCAGGGATGGACCCACGCGGCCTGGGAATAATGCAGCCCTGGGGGGCGCTCCCAGCTAGAAATGAAACTTGAAAGATGTCACCTGATGATGTTGAGGATGAAGGAGTGTTGGCGTAGCAGACTCGATGGGCTGCGGAAGCCGATCCTCACGAGCCCCCAGGCCCAGGGGCCTCGGGAGGCTCCGGAGGCGCTGGTGGCTCCTCGCGAACCATCTCCATCTCTGCTAGGGCTGCGGAACGCCTGGCCTCTTGAGCCTCCATGATGCCCCTCATGAGGCGCTGGTACGTGGCAGCCGCATTCGGCAAGCCGTAAGGCATGCGAACGTAGCTGTGGGGTGCACCTTCGCAGCGCCCCACTCGCGAGGGCCAGTGGCGCTCCAGAGAGGCGACTCGATTGAGCCCTGGTATGTCGATGCAGACGCGCAACCCACCATCCTCGCCTGGATGGGGAGCCACAGCTGGTAGGCGGCGGCCGCCTCTCATGACTCTTGACTCCTGTAGCTCCTGAATGGCCTTGCTGACGAACTCCTGAGGGTCTGGCCCACCTTGCCTTACTCCTTCTTGAGGGAAACGTGCTTCAAAACACGCCTCCATGTGGTGCCCAAGCGCCTCCCTCGTGACCTTAGCCAGGTCGGTGGCCCTCCAGGGGAGAGCCCTCGAGCCCTGCCTGAGGAGGGCGCCGGGCGCGCTTTCCTATGCGATGGAAGGAGGTTTCCCCTGGGCAGGCGCGGGCCCTGAGGGGCCTGCCTCCTGAGGGGCCGGGCTGGACGATGTCTTCTTCTTCTTGGGGGCGGTCTCGGGAAGCCTCCTGCTTCCGCGATCCGGGTCTTCCAGCGATGCAGCCTGAAAGGCTCGTTCCAGGGAACACACCGCGTCCTTCTCTTCACAGGGCACCGCGATGACTCTGGCACTTCCTGGCATCTTGAGGATGTTGTAGCCGTGGTGAGTTACGGCCATGAACTTGGCCAGCGCTGGGTACCCAAGGATGGCGTTGTACGGCAGGCGAATGTGAGCGACGTCGAAGTCGATGAGCTCGGTGCGGTAGTTGTCGCGTGCCCCGAAGGTGACAGGGAGACAGACCTGCCCAATCGGGACTGTGGAGCCGTCGGTGACTCCAGAGAAAGTCTTGGTTGGCTGAAGCTGGTTGTAGGGCACTTGGAGATTGTTGAATGTTTCCACAGACATGACGTTGAGCCCTGCCCCGCCATCGATGAGTGTCCTGGTGACCACCACGTTGCTGATGATTGGGGAACAAAGCATCGGGAGGACTCCGGCTGTGCCCGCACACTTGAGCTGATCTGCTGAGCTGAACGTGATGGCGCATGCCGACCACCTCAGAGGGCGCGTGGCTTCGAGCTTGGGGGGACTGCATTCACTTCGCAGGCGAACTGCTTGAAGATGCGTTGAGAGGCTGGGGCTTGAGCCCCGCCCAGGATGCAGGCGACCGCGCGCGGCTCCTGGAAGCCCCCAGCCCCCTCGTCCTGATGGCGGTCCTCGTTTCTCCTTGGCTGCGGCGGCAGCGGAGGGAGGCTTGCGTTGCCTGGCGGGTGATCCTCGCGAGGCTGATCCCTCTAGTCTCCCTCGCGAGGCGGGTCTTGCCAGCGATCCTCGCGAGGTCGATCGCGCCACCCTTGGCGCGGGCAGCGGTCTTCCCAGCGTCCTGCGTTCCTTCCTCCTCCTCGACCGTAGCCCCGGTCACCACGGTCGGGGCGACGGCCGATCCTTCCTTCTCGCGCGGCTCGGAGCTCTTGACATTCGTTGGTGTTGTGGGTGTGGAGGTCGTGGTACACACAATACCGACTGCCCTTGGAAGATTCGGGCTGATCTCTGCCCCGCTTGGTGTCTGGTTCTGCCGCGAGCACGGCAGCCCCCTTTCGCTTCACATCCTTGGCCTTGAGCTTCTTCTCTTCTGGGTCCGCGGCAAGCAGCTCGAGGAGGGAGAGACGCCCTTCTTCAGCCCTGGCGCACTTGGTTGCCAAGTTGAACAACTCCAAGGAAGTGCACAGGTCTTCATGCATTGCCAGCTCCTCCTTCATCTTGACGTCGCGCACGCCGTCAGAGAAGGCTGAGATGATGGCCTCCTCGGTCACCTTGGGAATCTTGAGGCGTGCGTTGTTGAAGCGCTGGATGTACTTCTACAGGGTCTCTCCGGGTTGTTGCTTGATGTGGCGCATGTCGCTCACGGCGGGTGGCCGGTCGCGAGTACCTTGGAAGTTGGCGATGAAGCGGGTGCGCATCTCGTCCCAGGAGGAGATCGTGCCTGGAGCTAGGTTCAGGAGCCAGGTGCGGGCCCCGTCCTTGAGCGCCATGGGAAACTAGTTCGCCATGACCTTCTCGTCTCCATTGGCAGCTTCGATGCCCAGCTCATAGAGCTGGAGGAACTCCACAGGGTCGGCCGTGCTGTCGTAACGAGGAGGCAGGTCTGGCTTGAACTTGCTGGGCCACGCGACGCTGCGTAGCTCGGTGGTGAAGGCACGGCAGCCTGTTGTGGCCACGGGAGGCCTTGGGTGACGGAGAGCTTGGTCTTGCATGTCCCCACGCGCTGCAGCTGGGAGCAGCGCGGGGTCTTGACGTGTGGGAGCAGGAACATGGTCGCGACGTGCTGGAGCAGGGAGCGCCCGGGCAGCTTCTTGCGGGCGAGGGACTTCTTGGCAGCTCTGCTCTTGCCGCGCTGGCACCTGACGGAGCGGGTTCCGCCCAGGGGCCACACGCCTTGGAGCCATGGCGCCTCCTTGAGGAGGAGGCGGCTGGGGCGCCCCCGGAGCTTCGTCGCCCGCGCAGGGCGGGGTGCGGTGCAGCGGAACGGACGGCGCAGGAGAGCCCTCTACGGCGCGGACGAGCTCGGCGACGCGATCGAGCCATTCTTCGTAGACGTTGTCGACGGGACGGTAGCGCAGGAGCTCGTTTGCCGCGATGAGCGCAGCTCGAGCCTCCATGGGTGCGTGGAGCGCGCGGGACGAAGAACCAGCTGGGGTGAGCGAGGGAGTAGCGGTGCGGCTGTCTTGCCGCACGGACGGATGCTGAGACGACGCTTGCTGCTCGTCCCCCGCCGGGCCGGTGGCAGTGTTGACGGCAGGTGATGGGGAACGGCGAGGACGCCCGCCGACAAGAGCCATCTGGGCGATGCGGGAAGCGAGAGTGGCCCGGACCTCGGCGCGGGCCCGACGAGCGTCAGACATGGACACGATGGTCGTCGGAGAACGGGGTGGTGGAAGACGAATTCCGGCGCACCCCTACCTGGCGCGCCAAATGTCGGATTTCGGGTTCCGGCAGACCCTTGAGGTTCGAACACTGGGGTGCGCATGGAGATTTCGCCTTCTACCTACCTGCACCCCTCCGCCTCGCTAAGATCTAAGCTATGGAAAGAACAACACAAGAGACATAGGGTTTATACTGGTTCGGGCCACCGTTGTGGTGTAATACCCTACTCCAGTGTGTGGTGTGGTGGATTGCCTCTTGGGTTGATGATGATGAGCAATACAAGGAAGAACAGCCTCGCGAGGGTCTGTTCTTGGCTGGGGGGATGAACTGCTAGGAGGAGTTCAGTCACCCTTCTCTCTCTCTCCCTTCTTGATTCTCTCTCTGATTTCGATCCCATCTCCGATCTCCCGTCTACCCTGTGGGTGGCTAGTCCTATTTATAAGCAAAGGCCCTGGGCCTCTTCCCAAATATTGAGCGGGAAGGGCGCCAACAATTGGCCATTTTGAAGGGGAACATCGGGTACACTTATCCTGACTAAAGTTGGTCCTCGCCTGCCAAAGGCTCTGGTGGTGACGCTGGCTTGGGCTCCACAATGACTTCCTCCCTGCCGTTGGACTGGTCTTGGTCTCGTTGCACCGAAACGGGTGCCTTTGCTTGATGCTCTCGCCTGCGCTTGCTCCCTTTGCACCAAAGAGGAAAGGAGGACACTGCGCGGCTGGCGCCCGCCTGGTGCCTTTGGTCGTCATGGCTTGCGTCACGGGCACCTCGTGAGGTACCCCGCCTTGATCTCTCCGCCTCCTCGCGAGCCAGCTTGATGAGGCCGTGCCTGAGGAAGCTCCGTGTCATCCGCCCCGCGAGGCTTGGCCCCTCGCGAGGGTCTTGGGTCTGTGTTGATGAAGATGGGCCGCGCTGGGCCCCCTTTTGAGCCACGCCGCGGGCCGCAGGCAGGCAAGTCTGGGGACCCCCGTTCCCAGAACACCGACAATGCCTACATAGTTCTCGAACCCGTAGGGTCCGCACGCTTAACGTTCAATGACAATATTGTATTATATGGGTTATGTGATTTGGTGACCGAATGTTGTTCGGAGTCTCGGATGAGATCATGGACATGATGAGGAGTCTCGAAATGGTTGAGAGGTAAGGATTCATATATAGGACGAAGATATTTGGACACCGGAAGTGTTCTGGGGGTACCGGGTACATATCGAGTCACCGGAAGGGGTTCCGGGCATCCCCCCGGCCACTACATGGGCCTAATGGGCCTAGAAGGGGACAGACCAACCCCTAGGGGGCTGGTGCGCCCCATGTAGGCCAAAATAAAGGGGAAGGAAATAGGGGAAGATAAAAAGTAAGGGGAGCAATTCGGCCTCCCCCTTCCTTCTCTCCTTCCTCCTCTTTCCTTTCCCCTCCAGATGAATATGGAAGGGGGGAGGCCGAATTGGGAGGCGCCCAAGTAGGATTCGTCCTACTTGGGGCGCCCCCTTGGCTGCCTCTCCTCCCCTCCAACCTATATATATGAGGAGGGCACCGCTAGAACTACACCAACAATTGTTAGCCGTGTGCGGCGCCCCCCTCCACTGTTTACGCCTCCGATCATATCTTCGTAGTGCTTAGGCGACGCCCTACGTGGATCACTTCACCATTACCATCACCACGCCATCGTGCTAACGGAACTCTCCCTCAACACTTTGCTGGATCAAGAGTTCGAGGGACATCATCGAGCTGAATGTGTGCAGAACTTGCAAGTGCCGTACGTTTGGTGCTTGATTGGTCGGAACGTGAAGAAGTTTGACTACATCAACCACGTTGTCAAACGCTTCCGCTTTCGGTCTATGAGGGTATGTGGACACACTCTCCTCTCTCGTTTCTATACATCTCCTAGATAGATATTGCGTGAGCGTAGGATTTTTTTGAAATTGCTTGCTAAGTTTCCCAACACTATGCCACTAGGGGGAGCAGTGGCGGAGCTTGACAAGAATATATGGGGGGGGGCAAAGACAACAAAAACTTTGCCCCAATTCAAGCAACTCAGTAGAACAAATATGTGGTGCAAGCAACAAGTAATTTACACTTAGATCAAATGAATAGACTTACTTAGTTAAATTACTAATCAAATGCATACATGGAAACAACAAGAAATTTCAAATTTTGTTGCCCTCAATTTGACTCGTACATGCATGCTCAGTCCTAACACTGCTGCACATGGAGGATCTTGTAGTTTAAGGTTGCAACCAGAGGAGCTCAATTCATATGGGCGGGGCAGACAGCTACGACGGGGTGGCCGGCCGACCCACTGACTTGACGACAACCGAGTAGTAGCGAAGAGCAGAAGACAATGGCCTTAGGTGCACCCTTTTTTCCCTCCTCAGCGGCGGGTTGTTCGCTAGGGGCATACTCAGATCAGAGGTGCTCTTGTAAGCGTCGGCGGTGAGGTTGTTCATCGAGTAAAGAGCAACCAAGCCTGAGCTTGGTTGGGAAATAGGAACAGAGGTGAAGCAACGGAACATGTGCGTACAACATGCGTGATGTTGCCAAAATGGGATTGTGCGTGCACTTAAAAGTGAATTGGCCAAAAGATGTAGGGTCACTGCTACCTGGTAAAAAAAATTCATTTTGGCGGGGGGGGGGGGGGGGGGGGGGGGCACGGCCCCTCAGACTTACATGTAGCTCCGCCGTTGGGGGAGGGTGGCCTTTGACACTATGAAGGCCTGGGGTTTTTTGGCCTATGCAATCTTAGGGGTAATGTTCACAACCAACAGTATCATGGGCCTCCTCGCGAGAAAGGTGGATGCCATGGGGAACTTTTTGGTGCCTCCTACAATGTATTCTTTGGAGGGATGATGACTTGGTGAGACAAACTTTGTGGCCAATTGATGCTCGACGAGTCCTAGACATTCCCCCATCCATGGATAATATGTCGGATTTTATTGCTTGGAGTTACACAAGAAATGGGTTGTTCAATGTACGATCATCTTATTTGGAGAAATGGAATAAGCAACATGGGATAAATTGCAACATACTTATGGTATGGGAAGAACTAATTTCAATCCTATCTGGTGTAAGATTTGGAAGTTATCGCGTCCGACCAAGGTAAAAATCTTTATTTGGCGTATGTTACATGAAACTCTGCACTGTCGTGTTACACTTGCCAACAGACACATGAAAGTCTCCCCTATTTGCCCTTCCCATTCTAGAGGGGCAGAAGACACAAAACACATGTTATTTCTTTGTCATACGGCAAAGGAGGTTTGGAAAAAATTAGGAATGTACCAGATGATTAACACGGCGTGTGCTATTGATCGTGCGGGGGAGGCGGTCCTTGAATTCTCACTCCTTATGCCAGACCATGCTTTATCTATTTTGGGCCTCCAGAATGCACGTGAAATGATTGCTATTAGCGCTTGGTACTTATGGTGGGATAAACATGTGTTGGTTCATGAGGGAAAATTGCAAGATGAACAACAGACTTCCATGGGGGTCCGGGCAATAACGGCGAACTATGTGAAAGCTCACTCCTCTAATGCAAGCAAGAAAAGAGGGGGTTGGAGTTGACTGCCTATTGTTCAACTGAATGTGGATGCATCTTTTCATCATGATCTGCTAAGGGGCACAGCTGGCGCAATACTCAGATATGACAAAGGAAAATTTATTGTTGGCCGAAGCTGGAAGATTGAACGATGTGCTGATGCTCTGACAGCAGAATCTCTAGCTCTTAGATTCGGATTATCTCTTCCACAAAATGCGGGATGCAATCATCTTGTTATTAACTCTGATAATGTGAAAGTGATCGAGAGAACGAAGAATGGAGGACGGTCTACGGGATCAGCGACGGTAGTGTTTGACGATTGCTATTTTCTGACTTGTGACTTTCCTCTCACTAGTTAACATTGTAATAGGGAAGCAAACATGTTTGCTCATGAAATTGCTAGGCTAGCAAAATTTGCTGCAACAAATTCTTGGTTTGAGGAGCCGATGGATGATATTGTAACACCTTTAATAGACGATGTAACCGTTATTACCAATTAATAAAGTTGTCTCTTTCATAAAATAGCAACAAGCTAATTTCTCACCATAAGGGCATCTCCAATGGTTGTAAGGTAGTTGTTGGTAGACTTTGCCACATAAGATTTTTGATGATGTGTCATATAATAAATGAAGAAAGAGAGTGAGGTTGTATGTACGTGAACCAACACCCTTGCACAAGCTCCAATGTAGAATGAGAGAGCACCTTATTTATTATCTCACATATTATTAGGCAAATACAACCTATTGGAGTAGTTGTATGCTAAGGTCATGGTTGATGACATGTCATATTTTACCAACAAGCTAACATACAAACTGTTGGAGATGCCTTAAAGGCAGGGACGGTGTGACTGAAGCATTCATCCTCTACGGCTACGTGGTGTGAAGGTTTCTGGACCATGTGCCATTTCTCCTTTTCGGCACGGAGTTGAAGTAATTACTATGCGTGCATCATACTTAGTATAATTGATGAGAGTCTGAACACTGATTTTAATCATTTCCAAATTTATGTGTCACCTATTTGGTCCCTGGTAGTATTGATGCTTGGGAGGACACACTATTTGGTCCCTAGTCACTCATAGTCCATCAAATTATTTTCTTATTTTTTGCGAAAGTAGTCCATCAGATTCAAGATGCTTGCTTTCCTTTCCATGTAGTCGTAGAATTAGACCATCCTTGCCAAAGGTGTGTCTTTTGAGGAGTGGTAATGTTAACGTAAGGGGAATCAAGTTACACGGTGTAATCGCTGAAGGAAATATGCTCTAGAGGCAATAATAAAGTTGTTATTTATATTTCCTTATATCATAATAAATGTTTATTATTCATGCTAGAATTGTATTAACCAGAAACTTAGTACATGTGTGAATACATAGACAAACAGAGTGTCCCTAGTATGCCTCTACTTGACTAGCTCGTTAATCAAAGATGGTTAAGTTTCCTGGCCATAGATATGTGTTGTCATTTGATGAACGGGATCACATAATTAGAGAATGATGTGATGGACAAGACCCATCCTTTAGCTTAGCATAATGATCATTTAGTTTTGTTGCTATTGCTTTCATCATGACTTATACATGTTCCTCTGACTATGAGATTATGCAACTCCCGAATACCGGAGGAACACCTTGTGTGCGATAAAACGTCACAACGTAACTAGGTGATTCTAAATATGCTCTACAGGTGTCTCCCATGGTGTTTGTTGAGTTGGCATAGATCGAGATTAGGATTTGTCACTCCGTGTATCGGAGAGGAATCTCTGGGCCCTCGCGATAATGCACATCACTATGAGCCTTGCAAGCAATGTGACTAATGAGTTAGTTACGGGATGATGCATTACGGAACAAGTAAAGAGACTTGCCGGTGACGAGATTGAACTAGGTATGATGACATCAATGATCGAATCTCGGGCAAGTAACATACCGATGACAAAGGGAACAACATATATTGTTATGCGGTTTGACCGATAAAGATCTTCATAGAATATGTAGGAGCCAATATGAGCATTAAGGTTCCACTATTGGTTATTGACCGGAGATGTGTCTCGGTCATGTATACATAGTTCTCGAACCTGTAGGGTCCGCACGCTTAACGTTCGATGACAATTTGTATTATGAGTTATGTGATTTGATGACCGAAGATTGTCCGGAGTCCCGGATGAGATCACAGACATGACAAGGAGTCTCGAAATGGTCAAGAGGTAAAGATCGATATATTGGAAGGTTATATTCGGACACCGGAATGGTTTCGAAGTGTTTCGGGTATTTTCTGAAGTACCAGGAGGTTATCGGAACACCCCGGGGAAGTAATGGGCCTTAATGGGCTTTTGGAAAGGAGAGGAGGGCCTCAAGGGGTGGCCCCCCCATGGGCTGGTTCGAATTGGACTAGGAGGGGATGGCGCCCCCTCTTTCCTTCTCCCTTCCCTTCCTTCTCCTTGTTGGAATAGGAAAGGGGGACGAATCCTACTTGGACTGGGAGTCCAAGTAGGACTCCCCCCTTGGTGCGCCCCCTCTAGGGCCGGCCTCCTCTCCTCCCCCTTTATATACGTGGGAGGGGTGCACACCAAGTCTTCTCTTAGCCGCGTGCGGTGCCCCCCTCCACAGTTACGCACCTCGGTCATATCGTCGTAGTGCTTAGGCGAAGCCCTGCGCCGGTAACTTCATCATCACCGTCGCCACGCCGTCTTGCTGACGGAACTCTCCCTCGTCCTCAACTTGATAAAGGGATGAAGGGACGTCATCGATCTGAACGTGTGCTGAACACGGAGGTGCCGTACGTTGGGTGCTTGGTTCAGTTGGATCGCGAAGACGTTGGACTACATCAACCGCGTTACTAAATGCTTCCGCTTTCGGTCTATGAGGGTACGTGGACACACTCTCCCCGCTCGTTGCTATGCATCTCCTAGATAGATCTTGCGTGATCGTAGGTAAATTTTTTGAAACTGCGTTCCCCAACAGTGGTATTAGAGCCAGGTTTATACGTAGATGTTATATGCACGAGTAGAACACAATGAGTTGTGGGCGATAATAGTCATACTGCTTACTAGCAATGTCTTACTTTGATTCAGCGGCATTGTTGGATAAAGCGGCCCGGATCGACATTACATGACCGCGTTCATGAGACTGGTTCTACCGACGTTCTTCGCACACAGGTGGCTAGCGGGTGTCTGTTTCTCCAACTTTAGTTGAATCGAGTTTGACTATGCCCGGTCCTTGTTGAAGGTTGAAACAATACACTTGACGAAAAAATCGTTGTGGTTTTGATGCATAGGTAAGAACTGTTCTTGCTAGAAGCCCGTAGCTGCCACGTAAAACTTGCAACAACAAAGTAGAGGACGTCTAACTAGTTTTTGCAGGGAATGTTGTGATGTGATATGGTCAAGACGTGATGAGATATAAATTTTTGTATGAGATGATCATGTTTTGTAACAGTTATCGGCAACTGGCAGGAGCCTTATGGTTGTCGCTTTATTGTATGAAATGCAATCGCCATGTAGTTTCTTTACTTTATCACTAAGCGGTAGTGATAGTCGTAAAAGCAATAGTTGGCGAGACGACAACGATGCTATGATGCAGATCAAGGTGTCAAGACGGTGATGATGGTGATCATGACGGTGCTTCCGAGATGGAGATCAAAGGCACCAGATGATGATGGCCATATCATATCACTTATTTTGATTGCATGTGATGTTTTTGCTTTATGCATCTTATTTTTCTAAGTACGGCGGTAGCATTCTAAGATGATCCCTCACTAAATTTCAAGGTACAAGTGTTCTACCTGAGTATGCACCGTTGCTACAGTTCATCGTGCCGAGACACCATGTGATGATCGGGTGTGATAAGCTCTACGTTCACGTACAACGTGTGTAAGCCAGTTTTGCACACGCAGAATACTCGGTAAAACTTGACGAGCCTAGCATATGCAGATATGGCCTCGGAACACTAAGACCGAAAGGTCGAATGTGAATCATATAGTAGATATGATCAACATAGTGATGTTCACCATTGAAAGCTACTTCATCTCACGTGATAATCGGACATGGTTTAGCTTATATGGATCATGTGATCATTTAGATGACTAGAGGGATGTCTATCTAAGTGTGAGTTCTTAAGTAATATGATTAATGGACCTTTAATTTATCATGAACATAGTACCTGATAGTATTTTGCATATTTATGTTGTTGTAGATCAATGGCCCGTACTACCGTTCCCTTGAATTTTAATGCGTTCCTAGAGAAAGCTAAGTTGAAAGATGATGGTAGCAACTACACAGACTGGGTCTGTAACTTGAGAATTATTCTCATTGTTGCACAGAAGAATTACGTCCTGGAAGCACCGCTAGGTGCAAGACCCGCTGCAGGAGCAACTCCGGACGTTATGAATGTCTGGCAGAGCAAAGCTGATGACTACTCGATAGTTCAGTGTGCCATGCTTTACGGCTTAGAATCGGGACTTCAACAACGTTTTGAACATCATGGAGCATATGAGATGTTCCAGGAGTTGAAGTTAATATTTGAAGCAAATGCCCGAGTTGAGAGATATGAAGTCTCCAATAAGTTCTATAGCTGCAAGATGGAGGAGAATAGTTCTGTCAGTCAACATATACTCAGAATGTCTGGGTTCCACAACCACTTGACTCAACTGGGAGTTAATGTTCCTGATGATAGTGCTATTGATAGAGTTCTTCAATCACTGCCACCAAGCTACAAAAAGCTTCGTGATGAACTATAATATGAAAGGGATGGATAAGACAATACCCGAGCTCTTCACAATGCTAAAGGCTGCGGAGGTAGAAATCAAGAAGGAGCATCAAGTGTTGATGGTTAACAAGACCACTAGTTTCAAGAAAAAGGGCAAAGGGAAGAAGGGAAATTTCAAGAAGAACGGCAAGCAAGTTGCTGCTCAAGTGAATAAGCCCAAGTCTGGACCTAAGCCTGAGACTGAGAGCTTCTATTGCAAAGGGACTGGTTACTGGAAGCGGAACTGCCCCACATATTTGGCGGATAAGAAGGATGGCAAAGTGAAAGGTATATTTGATATACATGTTATTGATGTGTACCTTACTAATGCTCGTAGTAGCACCTGGGTATTTGATACTGGTTCTGTTGCTCATATTTGCAACTCAAAACAGGGGCTACGGATTAAACAAAGATTGGCTAAGGACGACTTGACGATGCGCGTGGGAAATGGTTCCAAAGTCGATGTGATCGCCGTCGGCACGCTACCTCTACATCTACCTTCGGGATTAGTTTTAGACCTGAATAATTGTTATTTGGTGCCAGTGTTAAGCATGAACATTATATCTGGATCTTGTTTGATGCAAGACGGTTATTCATTTAAATCTAAGAATAATGGTTGTTCTATTTATATGAGTAATATCTTTTATGGTCATGCACCCTTGATGAGTGGTCTATTTTTTTTGAATCTCGATAGTAGTGATACACATATTCATAATATTGAAACCAAAAGATACAAGTTTAATAATAATAAAGCAACTTATTTGTGGCACTGCCTTTTAGGTCATATTGGTGTAAAGCGCATGAAGAAACTCCATGCTGATGGGCTTTTGGAATCACTTGATTATGAATCACTTGATGCTTGCGAACCATGCCTCATGGGCAAGATGACTAAAACTCCGTTCTCCAGAACAATGGAGTGAACAACTGACTTATTGGAAATAATACATACTGATGTATGCGGTCCGATGAGTGTTGAGACTCGTGGAGGGTATCGTTATTTTCTAACCTTCACATATGATTTGAGCAGATATGGGTATATCTACTTGATGAAACATAAGTCTGAAACATTTGAAAAGTTCAAAGAATTTCAGAGTGAAGTGGAAAATCATCGTAACAAAAAAAATTAAGTTTCTATGATCTAATCGTGGAGGTGAATATTTGAGTTATGAGTTTGGTCTTCATTTGAAACAATGTGGAATAGTTTCGCAACACACGCCACCTGGAACACCACAGTGTAATGGTGTGTCCGAATGTCATAACCAGACTTTATTAGATATGGTGCGATCTATGATGTCTCCTACTGATTTACCGCTATCGTTTTGGGGTTGTGCTTTAGAG